>NW_017259346.1:192635-197935 GCF_001594045.1 Atta colombica
AAACAAATAAGAAATAGTTAAAATATTATTATATTAATATTATTAAAATATGACATATATTTAAAAGTTGTTTCCTCGGAAATTTTTTGCTGCGAATAATCACAATATTCAAGCATCCAGGTGTGATTCTTCAACATTCCTAAAAGATATATAGGAAAAATATATATTTACAATTAGTAAATATGAAAGCATTTGTAAAAGACCTAATATGTAATACAGACCTTTCAGAGTCATTTGCGCATCAGTGCCTTAATAGTCCCTTTTGAAATCTACAGGTTGCCTGTTGCTCCGCTCTGGTCGGCCGTCATCGGACAGAGACCGACCTAGATTCCCCGTAAATAACTCGCTTTTTTTCTCCTCCTCCGATTCCTCCGATTGGTCTGTCCACGCATTTATCTCTAGCACATATTGCCTCGCGTCCGTTTATATATTCGGCCGTTTCTTCGTCTGCCGCTCGTCCCTGCCGCACTTCCGCGACGATCAATACTCACCTGCACGCTGTGCACGCCGCTACCAGCTGAAGGAGATAAAGGCGTGGGTGCCGTTCGCAGCTGTGCTGATGAATACTAGAATAAGTTCGTGGGGATTCGAAACCCCGTCAGCCGGCTAAATCATTTCCATTTACGTGACAGCGGCCATGCGAATCGACTGCCTGAAACTACATAATTACGTGGGCATAGTCGGTTTAACGGTCGGTTATATTTCGAGACATTGTGTGACGCAGCAATATTTCCCAGCGACATTAATGCGACAACTGCTTCATAATGTTGTAATATTGGATAGACATATAAAAAGAATTTTACTGAAGTATCTAAAAATTTAGTTACATTGTTAAATTCATAATGTTAAATTTGAGTTATTTAATTGTTTCTATAAGTTGTCACTATTCTTACGTTATATATGTCGTTATTTTAATTAAAACAATGGAGTTAAATTAAACTCAAGAAAATATATTATTTGACTCAAATTTAGTTCATTATTTACTAAGTGTATATATTATTATGGACGTTGTTTACTTCGAAATTAATTACAGAAATAAATTGATTTTCATTTTAACATACATGAAAGTTAAAAATAATAAATTTTTATGAGTTATTTAACTCAAGAGATTGAGACCATTGTTCTTTTGATATCTAACATTAAAATAAACTTTTCAAAAGTTTCGATAAAATGGCAAAATTTATAGAAAAAAACAGACAAAAAATTATTTTTATATTTTAAATGTTAAATATTTATTAATTCAAATTAATATTTTCTGTATAGTTTTAAAAAGTATAATAGTTTTAAAAAAATATAATATTCAAACTCTTAAAATTATTCTGCGTAGGTCGCGAATACAAAACATAGTTTGTAATATGACAGGAAATCAGAAGCATCAATATTATTGACGCTTCTGATTGGTTATTGCGACAAGTGTTGCAACTTATGTAGAATAATCTTCAGAACTTGCATTACAATGAACTAATGCAGCACATTAAACGAAATGTTTATTTATTTGATTATTGGCACACTTGTTTTCGTAATCTGTAGTTTTGTTTCTCCCGTTCTTTCTTACATATCGATAGAATAGAATATGTTACTTGCTCACAATTTTTAATTTTTTGTTTGTTTATTTTAGTATTTATTTAAAATTTTCTTTGTTTCTTTGCATTGGAAACTAAATTAAAATATGGTACGTTAATACTTTTTTAGTTTGAATATAAAATGGATCAACATTAAACAAATATAATAGGTAAATGCATTTGACAAACAATTAGTGTACATTTCTTCTGCAAAAATAGTATTTATTGAAATTTTTGAACTTGCAGATCTGAAAATAATTGTTTTGAGCTATCAATAATTACGTAGTAATACTCAAACTAATAGCTAGAATATTAAAACTTTTAGCATTATTATTAATATTTAGGCGTTCTATATAATTATTTTGAATTTATCTAACAAAATTATTTTAGATCTATGTTTAGCTAAATTTTTTAATAAAGAGCTTTAGCAAAGCTCTTTTCATTCTACATATGTTTAACAATTTGTGACAATTATCGATCTAGCATAAAAATTTAATGTATCAGTGCTATGTATATTCTCATGTATTACTTGTATCTTTTTTGCGAAAAAGCTCTTTCAATGTGTAATTTAAAAGAGGATTTATGATAAGTAATCTTCTTTTTCAAGTTGAAATCCAAAGTGCATCACTCTAATTCATATGACTGCAGTATATCATATGTGGCGGATGAGATAAATACCGACATGAGCGGTAAAGGTGGCAAAATTTTTCACTTCCTTTCAACTTTTCACGTTACTTACTGCGACATTACTTATTGCAAACATGGAGCTAGTCTATATGTCGAAACAGAATATTCGCGTATAAATGTATTGTCCTCCCAAACAGACTGAATAGTAATTATTCAAATATATGTACACAATAGATTATCTATTCCCATGCAACTCGATGTTGGATAATCGACCATTTAAGCGATGCACTGATTACACAATTAGCCAATCAATGTTTGACACTTTAGCTACTCACCGGGACGAATTGAATAGAATATCTCTCATAATATTATGAAGAGTTTATTTCTTTAGCGGAACAGAATTTTTTCCGGAATAACAGACATATATGTACTTCGTGGCTCTTTATGCAAAAAGAAAACTGGACAAAAAGTTACTTCACGGCGTTTTTTCCGGAAAATATATAAGAGCGCCACCAGCTATATACGCGATGTGTCACGGTATATAAAACATCTTATCCTCGTGCCCCGGCTGTTCGAGACGTGCTGTGTGTTATAATAGCGATTTATCATAAAGTTGAAAATGGCACGCAACAATCGTCCACCACAAATTATGGACTCCGTCGCATTTCACACATTATATGACACTTCTGTTATCGCGAATGAAATTGACGAAGCTTATATTTATAAATTATTAACAGGTTATTTATAAGAGCGAAGTAAGAGCGTAGTAAGAGCGAATGGTGAATTTTTTTCCGTTTCAAATTCTGTTTTTATAAAGAGGTTTCTGCAAGAGATAGATGCAAGATTTTAAAGCAGATATTTTCACGTAATATTTATCAGATATTCATAATGACGCAACATTCGGGACAGTTAATTCTTGAAAGCTGCAATGTTAAATTTATAATATCAAATTATTTGACCCAATTTGAGTCATTTTTAATCATTTTCAGAGTTAGGAAGTAACGCATTACTTATTAAAAGTATATTTAAATTTCTCTCTCTATTATAAAATATTTCTTTATTATTTAAATTAATTAAAAATAATATAAACTATTGAATAATTATGAAGATAATAAAGGATTAATGTTTCGATAAAAATAATGATTGAATCCGTTACCATTGTGAAAATATAATTTCTGTTATCTTTACAGACATAAAAAAAGTAACGATCGTTACGAGAAAAAGTGAACAAGTTATTTTTAAAGTTACGTTCTCAATCCTGATCATTTTTATATAATATACTTATAGATCGCCACTGCTTGTAATCAATATGTCTTTAATTTAACTAAAACAACAAAGTTAAACAATTTAACTTAAGAAAAATATATTAAATTTGACTTAAAGTTAGTTTTTACTTTGAAATTAATAAAAAATAAATTAATTTACATTTTGACACGTATGGAAATTAAAAATAACAAAATGTTTTTTTAACTTAAGAAATTGGAGTACTGTTGCTCCTTTAATGTTCATCTGTTAACGTTGTTCCATTACTCTTTCTTATTTAATATATAGTAAAATTTAATGATAGACGAAAACAATTAAAAATATATATACACATACTTATAGAGAGAAAAAAAAGTAGTGATAGCAATTGTAGAAATAACAACTATACAAGTTTCATATATAAGATTAATATACATATACATATAGTTAAATTATACATTATAGTTAAAATGATTTAATATATTTAAAAAATTCTATGTTTAAAAAAGATATCACCTTTATAGTTGCTAGTACCATGTCTTTTTTTTTTAAGTGTAGAAATTTTAAATGCTTCTTTAGGTTCATCGATCATGTTGCTGAATCAGCAACACGAAGATGGAAAATGTTTGTAAACTAGATACGTGCTCGCGACTCTCATGCATGCTAAATTAAACGCGTAATGAATTTACATTGAATTTTAGAAAATTTCAGAATGAGACAATTTACAAGCGAACATGCGCATAATTCTTCAAACCGGTTAAAGCGGTTCTTTTCTTTTGTAATATTTTAATGCAAATACTGTTTAAGGCGAGTCTTTGGACGTAAAAAAAAAAATGATAATAAAATTTTCCAATTTGCATATTTTTCGAGAAACTAGTTTAGTAACGATATTTTTAGAGTGTTAAAAGTTGTTCGCATTTTATGTTTCATGTTCATTTATTTGTGTATCAAGTGCAAACTTAGTTCCGCGAAGAAGTGCGTCGCGCCGCGACTGAACTTGGTGAACTTTATATAGTTTCATTTCCGATCCTCCAGAGCATATAAGCGCGTATTAAAAGCGTAAATGTCTGTTATGTATTTGGAACTTTAGTTTGCAAAGTGCGGTGCACACATCGTGCAAACTGAATTCGAAGGGCGTAATGACTGTAATTATACATAGATCACTTAGGTTCTTTTTTCTGCCTCTCTTATCTTATATAAGTTCTTTCTATTAATATCCAGATGCTAGAAAGAAAAAGTGTTTGCTGTCGTAGGTCACGGATATCGCGTTAATATTATTAATAGCATTTCCGATGTGTATGTATGTAGTTAAGCGAATGATAAAATCAAAATCGATCTCGCGCGAATAGGAGTGACAAAAATCGTAAGGTCTAAGGATATATTTGCAATTTATTATAAGATATAAGAAGAAATAGATTGCCCATTCCTACGAAAGCTATGTTTTAAAATTTATTGCTAGTGCTGAAAATCTATAGTTTACATTACGTGCACTATAGATTTTCAGTGCTGGCAGTAAATTTTAGAACATAGCCGAAGTTGTCACTATTATTTTGGAAAAGGTGATAAACAAATACAGTGGGTAATTTTGAGATTTACCATTAGAGATATATTTACTTGTACAAAGTCAACTTACAAATAAAATTATTCTTCCTTCTAGTTTAGTAAATTAAATAATTTACAAAAATTAATAAAAATTTACATATATAATTGAAGTTAAGTTTATAGAAATATTTACGTATTAAATCGCCAACAAATTACGTGCAGTTTTTTATAAGTTGTGTTATTGATTTGCGCAAATATATATGCAAATATAATATATGTGAGATATTATTATGTTATAAAAATGTATCCATTACATAGGAATTATAA
>NW_017259346.1:198035-198612 GCF_001594045.1 Atta colombica
AATTTTTATAAAAACGCAATTTTTCACTACAAATTGTGTAATTCTTATACACATTATTTATGTAATTTTGCACACCATTTTTATAATGTAGATTGAAGCATTGCTCCTCCCCTGCCTCTCTCTCTCTCTCTCTCTCTCTCTCTCTCTCTCTCTCTCTCTCTCTCTCTCTCTTTCTCTGAAATATCAAATTGAAAAGAACTGATTGATTAATTTTTTCTAATATAGAGCAAAGAAGCTAACAAGGGCATGAATAGTCTATGTCTATACCTATTATCTCTATACAATTTACGTAATTTTCAAAGTATCTTGTGCATGATCACAAAAAATGTACAATGCGATACTGAGCAACACGTGTCATCTAGTACATCCGATAATAAAGTTAATACCTTGGGATGCATTAGCTGAGTTTAACGTTACCTCGTGAACTATCTCGTTCTATTTTTTCGTTGCGTAACGTTTCCATCATAATTTTTTCGCAATTCAGGAAGCATGCATTCATGCTTGCAATTTACTACCCTATATACCTTTCTAAATTATACATATTATTTTAGCAGCTAAAGCATATATATATATATAT
>NW_017259346.1:198712-215346 GCF_001594045.1 Atta colombica
TTTTCTAATTGAATTCGAGAAGAACTCGATTTGATTATTTTTTTATATGCATGTTTTTCCAAGCCATAGTAAATGGACAGATGTTAGCATGTGAATAAATATTTGACAAATATACTCGAACGCTAGAAAACATACCATACACCTAGGTGCATTTACAGAATAAGTACTTAGCGGTAATGAAGAATTTATGTTCGACTTGCACGAGAGTGGCCAAAGGGTTGGTCAGGGTATGTCAGGAAGCAATTTAATCACCAGCCACGCGCGCCTCTTTGCTAAGAAAATATTTTGAATAGCGAAATATGTAATCACGAAAGAATACAGTTGGAATTTTACAAAAACTAGGTTGCGTCTAATGATGCAATATTGAATATTTTTTATAGAGATACCATATCTTTGATGCTATCGTTTGATAGTTGAAAGGCAATTTTGAATGGAAAATATCCATGCTTGGGAAAGAGAAATTACCCTGAATAATACACAGTATGTCCGGCCGTAGGTATACTTTTATAATATATTTATTTATTATGTGTTAATAACTTTAAAATAATTACATAATATACTTTATTTTCAAATAATCATTAATACACGCATATACAAGAAAAAATTTAAAATAATGTTTGATTGTACAATATACAGAAATAACGATTTTGCTGAAGTACTTAAAAATTTAGCTAGATACATATCTGAAAATATTTTTATTAAATCGTCCAAATGAAAAAAGTTTAAACTGATTGCTGGAATGTTCAAATTTTTCGTACATTATCGTACATTATCAACATGAACATTCTACATTACAATTATATTTGGTAGTTCAACACAAATATTTTTAAATCTATATCTAGCTAAAGTTTTAGATGCTATAGCGAAACTGTTCTTTTTGTGTAGCAATAAAAGTTTTTTTAAAGATTCATGCATTCCCTTTTTATGCATCACAGTTTAAATTACTAAAATATTCAACGTTGAATATTAAAAATTCGCAATGAATAACGCTTCTGTTTCAAGTGCTGGCCACTTTTTTTTGTACAACTAGTTTGATCGAACTTTAATAGCGGTGATTTTTATTCCTAAACCGATAGAGTGTCTTCTGGTCTTTCTGTTTCGTTACATTTCGATCGCTCTTGACGTAAATCGTCGATTTCGGTCGACCTATTTTTGTGGATATACAACAAGAGAAAGCGACGTTACTTATAAATATAATATTCCATATTCTGGGGAACATGGAGAACTTCCTCTACATGCATATGTGCCGATGCTTATGTAAATATTAAATTGAAGATACGACGTTCTAAGAGAGAAAGCCGCATTTGCGCGCATAAACAGCACCATTCAAGTATTACATGAGAAATCGATCGTCCCGACAAAAGTGACGTCTCGCGAAACCTCGTGTGTATCGATACTATCCTTGATAGATCGAACACAGCGTTATACGAAGAAAACTTCGACGTCAATGGGTTTTGCATTGCAGATAATGTGCATCGTGCTTGCCTGTATATATGTGTGTGTATTTGTGTTTGAACTGGGATAAAATGGTGAAATATTCGAACATACGCTTCACTGAACGATGGTGTATCCGAACGCTCACGTCCGCCGATGATTTATGACTTATTAAATCGTTGGAAAATCAACGATGATGCTTAAACGATTTGCATAAGTCATTATAACGCCCTCCGTCGCAATTATTGCGATCATAAAATGGCATTTATCTATATATGGCGTGATTAATTGTAATTAATGAATCGAAATTCTAATTATCGCGGATCTCTTTTTTTTTATTTAATGTCAGATCGAATTACGTAAATTGGAAATTAATGCATTACGTTCGCCGTTGTATTATATCACGATATTCCATTCAAACATCGCTTGAACAAGTTAAAGCTTTCCGAAGTATAATCAATATCAGTTTTCGTCCAGGCTAATGGCGATTGAAAATCTCGGAGGGATCACTACAATTTATTTCGTGTTTGCCTCGCTTGCTCCTTCTGTTCACTTCACGGTGGAACGCTGACGGAATAAGTTGCACTCTCTGTCTTGCTTTTTGTGTTTCTTTTTAATGGTAATCTCCGGCCTCAAGATTTTCCGTCGATACCGATTTCTTTTTAAAGAAAATCTTTATCGATTTTCTCTTGCTTCGCACTGACTGCATTTTTCTCTCTCTCTCTCTCTCTTTGTTTGCCAATTGAAAGTCGGTCATCTCGTTGTTACCTTTTGACCCATCTTCCCTATTTTTACGTCAGTTTAAACTACTGCAATATAGAGAGTATTAAAAAAAAAGACACTTGTGTATATCGATTTAATCATTTTTTTACCTTTTATTTTCCGCAGAGTTTTTATTTCACCAAAAATTTCTTTTGTAAATACCACAGTCAGTTTTAAGTTATATAAATCTGCTTTTTATATTCTTTGCACGACACTCACACTTGATTGTATCTTCTTTAAATCAAATTCATGTTACCTAGTTTCTTATCCAAGTTAATGATGTCGAAGTCGAGTGGCTGTACGAAGCAACGAGACGTCGGCATATAAATTTCTAACACTACTTGTGAGCCAGAATTCGTTAGCTTTACTCTCGCGGCTGTCTTTAATGATGCACGCGTAGATGCCCTGATTTCATAAATCCCTTTACTGGAACGAAACGGATTGAAGGCACTAACGTTATTTGAATTTCATGACATCCGATCGGAACACGTGCGACATTTGTACGAGGCTGCCAGAGCGTGAAGAAAAATCTTTGTAGTCCGTATTTTTACACGATATATTTCATATTTTTACATGAGCCATATTTCTCTCCTGTCGTGTATTCCTTCACTTCGGAATAATAAAAAGGGAGGCACAGCGTTTTCGTCAATGGTGAAGATAATTTCTTTTGGATGTTGGCTCTCATCAACAAAGTTGTATTAATTCATTTTTGCGACCATGGGTTAAAATATTTCGAGTGTCTTTTTATAATATATCATATCATCTGGGTATTTTTTTCGAGAGTTATATTTGGATTAATTTATAAAATTGATTTTTTCGAGATATTGTTTTTAAAAATTCTTTATCTGTACGGAGAGAAAATTTTATATTAAGCTTTAATACAATTTTAAATTACACTTTACTATGTCTTGTATTTTCGATGGACCATCACATGATTCCGACATAACTTTTATACTTTTTTTTATAATTATGGTAATATTATATTTTATCACATAAATAAAGTAATTTTTGTTAAAAGCCAGTGTTCAAGCCATATTCTAATATGAAAATAGTTCATTTTTACTATGCAAACAAAATTTGCTAGGTATATATTTTTTATTTATCTTTACAATACTAACTTTTATTCAATAAGTTTTGATTTTATAATAAAAAATTTTTACTATGAAAAAGTGTAAAAAAATTACATTGCATTATTGTTTTTAAAAAAATAGCTATAGCATTTAAATTATAATTATCATGATAGTTCGCAGCTTCTACAACATTATAATAATTTTAAATATAAAATTTTCTCCGTGTATTAAAAAAATAGGATAACCAGATCCAATATAGGCATGCACGCACAATATTCTGTTTGTAAATAATTATATGATTAAAACTGATAATAGCTCGTGCAGATTGTCCGTTTGATTTGATTGCATCAGTTTATTGCTCTATTTGTTTACTTTGTTACTGGTATTGCCAATAAAGCAAAATGCAGAATATCATAGTTATGATGTAATATTTCATAGATGAATAACCGTTTTTTATAATTACTAAATGATGATTATTAATTTCTGTAATTTATGTATTCATATTTTACAACACTATATTTAGTTTATATTTCACAATGTTTTGTTTAAAATTAAAGAGAGGAAACTCTTTGTAAGGTAGAACCAACTTATAGCTAACCTACACTGAAAAAAATGTACTAAATCTTAATATATATATTCTTAATATTTCTTTAAATAATACTAATTAACATTTACTTCCAATAAATAAATATTCAATGGAAATAAAAAATGATAGTTAAATTAAATTAATGGTTCTTGAAGCAAAGAAATGTATAGACCGATGTGAACCTGGCGCTCAACTTTATCAAAAATAAAAATTACTACTGCAGGCCGTTTGTACTTCGTTTGTACTTGTTTGTACCGATCATTATTTCGTTTGTACCTCAAACAGTTAAACAAAAAGTGAAAAATAAAAAATGGCCAGCGCGCAACTTTAAGATTTTTTAATTTATGCCATTCAAAAGAGAATCGTTTGTACCCGTTTGTACCTCTTTTACTTTCGTTTGTACCTCAAAGGGTTCGGAGATACAGCGCGTTTCAGTTTTTGCGCAACCTCTATATAGCAAACTTAGCCAATTTTAAAGATATCGAAATGGGATCAACGGCATTCGAAAGAGAATTGTTTGTACCCGTTTGTACCTCTCTTACTTTCGTTTGTACCTCAAAGCTTCGGAGATACAGCGCGTTTCAGTTTTTGCGCAACCCCTATATAGTATCTCCGAATTCTTCGAGGTACAAACGAAAGTAAGAGAGGTACAAACGGGTACAAACGATTCTCTTTCGAATGGCATAAATGAAATTAAAAAATCTTAAAGTTGCGCGCTGGCCATTTTTTATTTTTCACTTTTTGTTTATCTATTTGAGGTACAAGTGAAATAATGATCGGTACAAACAAGTACAAACGAAGTATCAACGGCCTGCATTATTAATTTTTATTTTTGATAAAGTTGAGTGCCAGGTTCACATCGGTAATATATGTTTAAAAAATATTTATTAGAATTATTTATACACATATTTTTTTTAATTTAATTTTTTTCAGTATACACACGATTTTAATATTTTCTCGGTATATTTGTTGTTTAAATCCACTCAGTTTAAGTCTTAATACGCTGTTCACCACTTTTTCAGACGCGACATTTTTACAGATAGCTTGAAAGAAAATGTATAAAATGCGAGCAGTTTGAAAATAGAAAATCTGAATTATGTTTTATCTCTATATCTCAGCTTGACAAAATCTAAGTATCAGTCGAAACGGGGAGAAACTGGGAATCGAGGAAACGAGGCATTCGTTGCCCGATTTCCCGGTGATATCGACCTCACAAGTTTCTTCCTGCATCACTTTGCTGATTTTTCTCTTTTATCGAGAAAGCGACGACGATGAGCTTTCGCTTCTTTTCATTTCATACAACCTCATAAATCCCGGCAAACATCTCCCATTATCAAAAGATGCGATGCAACGTCTTCAAGTGCTAAATATATTGCACGTAGCGTTCGTGAAAGATGACACCATGTATTTTTAGATTGCAATGACACTTTGAAAAATGGTTGCAGTATCTTTTAATAATACAGCGATAACTGAGCGATATGCGAAACAATACATGAATTTTCCTGAAAACAATAGATTCTATGGGTACAACAATGGGTGCACAACACGAATGCACTTAATGAGAAAATATCATGGAAACAAAGGGTAAAATCAAGTTTCCAGAATATTTCCAGATCAATAAGTAATATAATTTAATGATTAACAAATTTGCACGGAAAAAATGAAGTATTTAAAAATTTTAGTAGGTTCGAATATATCCGAAACGATGTTTGAATCTTTGATTATTTTTTAATCCCGCTTTTGAGATTTATTCAAATATTCAAAGCTTTCAAATATGACGGATGCAATTTCTCACGATGCGACATGTCGAACGTTTTCGTTCAAATTTTGCTTCTTCGCTCGATTTCTATCTCCAAGTGTAGAGGCACGTCAGAAGTTATTTGGCGACAATTTTACGGGCCGAAAAAGCATGTCCGAGGAAGCATGATTTTTCTCAAGCGGTCGATCAAACCGGACGAAAAGAGTTCGTACATTATTTGGATTCTTGTAAATTATAGTCGCTGCAAAAAGCAATAGCATTTCTGCGGAGTTATCAATCAACAGCCGATTGATAGCGAAACTTCAGAGATTATAAACTTACAGATTTGTAATTAATTTATGTTTTGTAATTTATTATCTCGAAAATTAATATAAAAAATAGGTACATGAAAGAAAATGTATTACACATATTTTTTAATAAAGTATTTAAATAAATAAAATGAGAATAAAATTACAAATTTTTTATATGTGAAAGAGTAATACAAAAACTTTGGTAGTGACTTAAACCTTGGATAAAAATTATTTTAAAAGAATTTTATATTTAAAAAAAATGACTAATAAATAAGATAAAATAAAAAAATTTTATTAAAAATTGTATTGTTAAATATAAATATTGAATAACTTCATATATAAATGACGTTTATTTTTATATGGAAAATATAAACTTTCAATTTCAATCACTTTTTGCAGAGACTATATATCTGATATATCTTTAACCCTTTGAGTACCAAAGCTTTTTAATAAAGTAACTCATAGACGATATTGCTTTCTAAGATTTTTGGGGTCGCTGAATTTGATTCCTGAAATTTGATGTTATTGCACAATTAAAAACTCTCTAAAACGGAGTTTTATGATAATCAAATTATTTTTTAATGTTCTGTCCATTATTGAAATTATTAGTTTGAATTTTTTATCTCAGATTTGAATAATTAAAACATTATTAAATTATCCCATAATCCAAGTTTCATAAAAATTTAGCAAGCAATTTATAAAATAGTTTCTGGGATCATCTACAAAAAATTAACAAAAAAAGAAGCGAAAATTACATTTTATGTATGTATAAATGTATGTATGTATGAATTTTACAATTTTGTTTGAATTATTTTAATCATTTAAAAAATTTTTAATTGCAAAGATTTTGCACGATTTTATATCACTATAATGATTATAAAAAGTAAATAAGTAATTATGCATATAATTAAATACTTGTTAAAATAGATTAACGCAATTTAACTGCACGCAGCTTAGAGATAAAATTAATTAGACTTTCCTGACTTTTCTTGCAGTAAATTAATCTTAAACATAAGAGAGACGATTACATAAAAAGATGGCATTTCAAATCTATAAATTTTCCTTAACACCGACTCACAGTTCATTTGCATATGGAATAAGTACGTAGTTCTACTTTGTAGCAGCTCGTGAATAATCGTCAGTTCGGTGTCCGCGACCAAACTTCGTCGCACTTTTCCGACCGATGTAATTTTGCTGATCGAAATTACGATTTTTTATGGTCTATTATAGAGAGGATCGGTCTTTGCGATCTTAATTTGAATCCCATTGAATACTTGGAATCCTCGATGACGGCGACTATAACAGACAAATTGACGTCGTTTTAACACGATCAACAATAGATTTATTCGGCCTGCTGCGAATTCATTTATCTTTCTGAAAGCGACGAACTGAGGATTCAACTGATCGTGATTGCAAATGATTTTTTCACTAATTCTCACTTGCTCCGAAGGCTCTGAAGCCAGGCTAAGTGAATCGCTCTCACTTCTCTACTTCTTGTGGTGTGCTAAATTATAAAATTCAATCTAAATCTGAGAGCTTTTTCACCTCTTTTCTATCCCTTTTCGTGATCTTCATGCATGGATTGTTACAAATTTAATTCTTAAAGAAATTTCTTCGCAACACAAAATTTTTTATTCTATTTATTTTATATGTATATATTTTATAGATACGATTTTATGGATTTTATAAATATCTATGATATCGTCTTTTAATGATCGTGCTAATACATGTCACGCGAAGTATATAGAAATTATGACGTCGCATTCATCAATCATGACTAATGGACGTTTTCGTTGCGTTATTCACGTGTTATTCCCACGATCGAACTATAGAAAACGAAATGTGCGACTCCAATCATTTTTACGTTTCCACTATTGCAAATGGAAATGTATACGACAGGCGCACAGCGCGCAAATAGCTTTTAATTATTGTCTCTCAATATGAAAAATCAAACGATTAAAATGCATAAAGAAAATTCAATTAGCACCAATAGCGTTTGTATAATTTGCTCGTTGTGAAATAACGAGGTGTAAATAAAACTGCTCTTCTGCATTTTTATTTGAGGTTTATGTAGCATTTCATGATAAGACTTCAATTATTGCTCATAAAACGCTGACTTTGTTCAATATTTAAGCTTATTACAGAATCAATTTCTGGCTGAGTACGCAAAAGTAACGATTAAGTCTAGTCATAGCCGTATTCTTTTCTACTTATTTACTTACACCATTGGAAATTTTATGTTAAATTTAACAAAAATTTTCTATTTTAATTATCTTTTTTATTTTAAATGATATTATCTTCTAACACATTTATCTTGTGTTAAATTAACACAAAACTTTTGAGTGGACCATATTTAAAATATATTAACACATGTAAAATATATTAATACAAATTTTTTGTGTACTGTGTACTGAAAAAACTTCGTACTACCTTCCTCCAACTACCTTTCCGTGATAATTTCTGCATAGGTTTTCAATGGAGTCGAGAATTCATTGATTTTCCATGTAATGCGATGTCGATTACGACCTTTAATTGAGTTGTCGGATAGAACAGTGATAAAGATTTCAGATTAACGCGGTTTAATCGCATCACTCCACTCTCTTTGCCGTGACTCCCATTGTCCGCAGACTCTATCTTTCTTCGTTCCATCGAAGTTCCAAGCACGCGCTCGCGCGCAGCACAGGAGCATCTTCAAAAATCGATTTAGCTGCTGCGAAGTTCTATCTTCCCGCGTGGCAGTCATAGATAAGAGTAAAAGGTAATGTTTCGGAAAGCTCGCGTAAAAGCTACGGATGAATTATTCTAACGCCAAACATAATCAAGAGACTTTGTCGAACTATTGTTTCTGTTTTTCCCATTCCATTAAATCGTCTCTCGGCGCAACCGAGATATAATGGTTGTGGAATTTTGTACACGGACATATAACTGAAATCCAGCCTGAAAATATTAATATTGACCGCGTTACATTATTTTGTTTACATTATTTTATTTATTCACGCAATATGTCATTTTGTTATCATTTCATTTAGATTCGGCGATTTGTTAACTGCATGATAAGTTACAATCTATTGTTACATTTCATAAAAACATTAAACGTTTTAAAAATAACAATTATTGAGGAAAAATGGCAATTTTGTGTTTTGTTAATTGTGTGACAAATAGTTATGCAATTTATGTCATATATTTGTTACCATTTCATTCAGATTCTGTAATTTGTTAACTGCACGATAATTAAAATGCATTTTATTACATTTTATAAAAATATTAAAAGTTTTAAAAATAGCAATTTGTGATTAATGAAAAATAGCAATTCCATATTTTGTTAACTGCGTGACAAATATAGCTCGAATTTATATTTTATATTCTACAAAAATATCAAAACTTTGAAAACAGCAATTCTTTTTATTCTCTTTCATTTTGTTCCTGTATATTCGAGCGTGTCTCAAGTGTTCCAAAAACATCTATGAAAGAGAAAACTTGTTACATATCTTACAATATCCAACTCTATCTAGATCGCAGCTATAATTCATGCGATGGTAACGGAACCCATTGGCAAAAATAGTTTTGACCACACACATTTCGATATCTTGACAATGAAATACGACTGATGTAAAAGTGGCGCGACATAGAAGCTTGCCTTCGGTAAATCGGAATAAAAATAGGCAACAAGAATTTTAGCATAATATAAGATTTCCATAAATTTCTTTAGAGTTGAGGTTCCATTTATGCAACTGTAGCTATCAATAAGAAATATATTATTGCCAAATCTGTTATATCAATTTTGCGTGATAAATACGCTCATATTACATATATCTGGACAAAATTCGAAATTGGATATTCTATTTAAAATAATAAATATCTTTAAAGAATTAAAATTTTTAACCAAATTAATAATGCAATGAGCCAAACATCAAATGTTAGTTCCCTTTAAAAAATAAAATATATTAAATTACAATATTATTTTCAAACGTTTTTACACCTCACAATCAGTAGAAGATGCACTCTATTTAACTTTCGAAGAAAGTTTTGGTATAAAATCGCAACGAACAGTTGTGGTAAATTATCTAAAAATTTAGCTAGATACAAGTTTGAAAATAATTCTGTTGGATTGTTTAAGCATGACAACAATTAACAAAAAGTTTAAAACTTAGAAGAAACCAGATGTTAAGAAGTATCAAACAGTCATTATTGATCTATTTTTTAGATTGATATTAAGTTTTTTGTAAAAAATAAAGTGCTCAAATTTTTTTATTTTTTCATAATTCTTTATTTAATTTTTCATTGTTTCCTTTCTTTTTAAACTAATTTAATCGTTCTTTAATTGGTTCTTTAATTGGTTCTTTCAATATTCAAATTCTGACAGTTCAGTTTCAACATATCTTACATAATTATTTTCATGATTTTATAAATAAAATTATTTTCAAATTTATATCTACAAATTTTTAGATAGACTTTTATTGAATCATTCTTTCCGTGTATTTTTAAAAGGACATGATAAAATTTCGTTCAAGGCTAAAGTAATATATATTTATTATTCTTTACAAATATGATTAAATTCTCAGTCTGAATGAGTTAACAAAAAACTCGGAATCTCAGTTTGAGATATACGATGTGCGAGAGAAGGCGCACATTCTCTACCCGCGGATTAAAGTTGAGGAGATGGTTTTAACCGCGAAATGAAGCTAGGGGAAAGTCTCTTCTTCTCGCGAAATAATTTCCGGCACTCGATGCGAATAATGGGGAATTATTTCTTATGAAGCTCGTTGCAAGAAAAAGAAAGAAAAATTAATTGATTAAATCCGAAACCTGAAGAACATCGGTCAGTCTAAGCGGCCACACGTGTCGGTGCTAAATAAAACCCCCCGGCGGGGGTTAATAGGGATTTATTGTACGCCATTAGATTTAGTGTGCGAATCAGAAGGTTAAGTGGAAAATGGGAACCCTTTTGAGAATTTCTCTTCTCTACTAATTAGTTTTCGAGCGCGAAATTGTTTTAATGATATTATTGTTGGTTTTCGATACATTTCCCTTACAATAATCGTGTACAGTCGTGTGTGACGAAGAACCGCAGAATCCGATTTTACATACTGAGTTAAATATGTAGAAAAGAAAGATGCGAGAATTCTTTGAAAAGAGAAAGAGAAGATAAGAGTACAAGCATTTGTTTCGAAGTAAAGTTCAAGAGGTAAAATACTATCACGAATAATTCTCTGCTTTTTACGAGTAATTAATTAATTATTATACCGTTATTGCTGCCTTAATACATAGTCGCCAAGTTGAGCTTTGCAGATATAAAAGGTTTTTTTTTTAGTCCTACATATTTTTACAACATTTGTTACAGTATGTTACCTGCAGAAGCGTCCGCTTTAATTTTCTTAAAGGCAAGCGCTCTTAACAAATGTTCTACGTTTATTTACACTTTCAGCAACAGTTTCCATGATAATAAAAGCAACAGTGGTTGCGCTATTTTGTTCATACAGACTTAGTTCTTTTCCACTCAGTGAGTCAAGATCAATTGTTTCAAGACCGAGACGTTGCTATTTATACTACACGTGCAAATCGAATAGCAGTAAGAAGATTTCTTGTCTAAAAAACAGGTTATTGTGTCTGCTTTTTTCATTTTTCGAGAGATTAAAAAATGCAATTTTGTATAAGCAAAGAATATATAAAGTGTTTAGACTTCTGTCTATGAGTTTTTTAAAAATGAATAGTAAATTCTCTCTCTCTCTCTCTCTCTCTCTCTCTCTCTCTCTCTCTCTCTCATTTATTATTATTATTACTATCTCTTTACTATTAATTTAGTTACATTTCTTTGTAATTTAGTTTATTCCATTAATTTTATTTTTATTTAGCGCTTGAGAGGATATACTATATTCCTCTCGCATAATAAATAGCGATTTTACTTACGTATCTCTCTTAATTGTATTGTTTCAATTTTGTATTTGTATATGCTATTCACCATACTACTTTTATTATGCTCTGTTTTTATATAATTTATATAATTTGCAAAGTCTTTATTTTCAATTACATTATTTTTTTGTTTTACTATTTTTATTATTTTTACTACTCATATATCGTATATATTTTTTTATTTCTTCTCGTTGTCGTTTTCTTTTTATTTTTATGTTTTTAGAGAATATATCTTACCCTAGAATATAAAAAAATGCTTTTACCTGTCTGAAAAATTTATAATGCAATTGCAATGCCAACCATTTTCATTAACTTAACTTTCTAAAATTTAATTTTATATTTTAAAACTTTGTTTTATACATAATTTTAATTTATTTTATTAAAATTTTCTAAGAGTAAAATTTTATAATGTCGAAGTTGTTACATTTTCGTGCTACAATAACTGAAACATTTTACGTGATAAAAATGAGTATAATACTGGAATTTTATTTTATAGTTGCGTTACTAAATTCAGAGTGCCTCGATCTCATTTGAAAATAATGAGTTTGTTACAGAGCTCTGAAATTTGAACTTTTAGCCGCAACTTGAACTCGCAATCGTAGTTTGGCATATTGTAAATTCTCGCGTGTCTCGACTTATTTTCTTCACCATCTTGGCAGCTCGACAAAGAGCCTTGCCGAGAACATAGATAGCTCAACAGGTAGCTTTTAGAACTTTGCTCTCCTCTCCTCTTCCTTTCTTCCGTATTTTTCTGCCGTTCTTTCATATTTTACATGCTGCACAGGCGAGCTGTCACGCCTACACGCGTGAATTGCTCTTCAGCGTTGATACTTTTTACGCCGCTTCATCCTTTGACATCGAAATCGATTGAATTTTGGCCAAACGCATATATATATTTTCAGGAGCGCGATAAACGCGTTTAAATAAACTCATTCGTTTACACGACATGTGCCAATTTGTTTATCAAATCGGACAATGATTTTACATAGTTGACTTTTTATAATTTAAACGCTTTGCGGTACATGTACATTTTCGACGACATCATTTTGACGTTTTTTAGAACTTTATTTAAATGTATAAAACTTCTGGTAAAAATATCAATACATACGCGAATACTAATAAAATACATTACTGAATAAAATTAAAGAATTACTTAAAACAAATGCTAAAAAGAACTAAATTCAAAATTATGTATCTCTAAAAATAGTTGCAGAATGATATTTAAAAAAAGTATTTGAAATCTCGACTTTTGAATGCTTCTCTCTAATCGCATATCTTTATAGCAATTTTATCACAAACGACATTAATTTAAAGTGAACCTTAAAAAATAACCTTGAAGAATAAACTACAAATTTGATGACATGTACGGGGAAAACAAAATTTTTTTCTATAAATTTCTTTAATTACATCTCTTTAAAATGTTTCGTTAATCATTACGCTATGATTTTTTTTATTGAGCCATGATACTTGTGACAATTTAAAATGAATAACGGTAATTTCTTCAATTATTTAAGATTTACTTTAAGTTAATTTTAGTGTAAAAGTTGTTGTAGTGTTGGGGCGCGTTGTAGAGACACGTTCGAATTCAAAAGTTTAAATTCAAAAGTTGAGGTTTCATGCTTTAAAATACTTTTTTAAATATCAATCTGCGACCATTTTTCGCAAAGATACGTAACTTTGAATTTAATCCTTTTTAACGGTTGGTTTCAAGTGATCCTTTAATTTTATTGAGTAGTATATTTGTAATGTTCTTCCATATCACAATTATCACATTAAATACTTTTTTCCTTTGTCTGCAAATTTGATGAAAACTCGATTTAAACTAGCGCAGAATAGTCAATTACTTTTTTTTTAACAAAAAAGAAATTGAAAAGATTTGACGATATTAAATTGTTGCAAGATTAAAAAGAAGCGAATAGATGACAGACTGATAAATGTGGTAGAGGTTGTTTATATCACTGTTTCAATTTCACGTTTCCAGATCGATTACAAGTATGAATAACAGAAAAAAGCACAGCTAATTATGGTTGCGTGCTCTCATTAACTGAACGATCAGCCGGCACTTCATTGGGCAATTACACACATGATACACCTCGCACGAGTAAATAAAGCGTGACTTGACGTATGCCGAAACGCTATGCAATCAAATGCGATTCGTGGATGTTAAAAAAATAAAAAAAATTGCATTCGATGAACACATTATTATAGACAATTTACAAATTATATTTTTGTTTCAATTTATTATTAGTTATTTTCTGTTTTGATCAATGACTCTCATCAAAGGTTTCATTAATCCTTCGGAGCTGATGCCAAAATCTGTAACACAATAGAGGCCATTATATGCAAAGGATGCATTCCGGGAAATATTAACGTTATTTATATCATTCTTTATTGTTTATTATAAAACAAGGAATGATTCAAACAACAAATATGACATAAGCACCAAAAAATGACATAAGCTGCATCAATATAACATAATTCAGACCACTGAAGTAATTTATGTAAATAAATAATCAGACTCTTTATGGACTAAATTAGTTAAATAAATCAATACGAAGATTTTATCCGATCTTAGACTACGTTATACTGTGCTTATGCATTTTGTGTGTTATAGTCCTGATTGACGCTGAGTCTATAAAATTTATGTTAATTAAAATACACTAATTATTTTTAAACTGACATAATTCAAGAATCGCATAAAAAAAATGATATCATTATCTGATTTTTAAGACAATATTAAAACCTTGTAGGCTCATCCTGTGACTTTAACAGAAAGAATAATCTAAATTTGTTGGATGTAACATAAAGAAAATTGAATTATTTGACATTTTTGACAAAGATTTATAATTAAATTTATTTAATTGGATCTAATAGATTCTATTATCAATTTTAGAGCGTTAAAGGAAGTAAAAAAATTCACTTTTTGTTGTGCTGAAATTGTTATGGCATACCCCTTCGATTTTTCATCATAATTTCGTCGTAGCGTAATTCCGAACATTCTTCCTTAGTTTAGCGCGTTTAGTCTTCGGTAGAGACATCGAAGTTGAAAAATTCTTCGTGAACGAAGGATTCTTCATCATTATCTTGTTTTTCCACTTCAGTGAGTGACGAACGGCCACACGATGTTCCAACGACGGCATCATGCTGCGCTTTGTCAGTAACGGTGTCAAAGTTACGCCCTCGTAGGATCTCGAAATCCTGAATGTCTCGCATTCAGTTTGTCCGCCGCACTTTTTGACATTACTGGAGCATGTTGCGATTGGTTGTTTTAAAGAGACTGATGCTTTGTCTTCGTTGATGGAGTGTCTAGACTCTTTGTAATAGGTACGGAACGTCATGTGCGACTCGCATGACAAAAGTTCATCATCACATATCCTCGTTCTGTCAAGCTTGTCTCTGTATGAAACGTCCGTATAAGAGTCGATCGCATATGTTAAATTAGTGTTTTTGCTTTTGCAGGATACGGCGCTGTCCACCGAACTTGAATCCAACTCTGTATTAATTTGAAGCTTTTGTTAAAATAATTTTTGATCCAGATTCTAAATCACCGCCTAACTTTTGTATTACTTTTAAATACAATATAGAAAAATTTGTAATTTTTTTATAACCTTTTTATATTTTATTTAAAAGTACGTGTAATACATCAAGTATTTCGCATGCATGAAAAGAACTTTTTGATAAAGTATCTAAAAGTTTAGGTGGATAAAAATCTGAAAATAATTTTGTTAGACCAAGTCAAAATAATTATGTAAAATCAAGATTTTTTGCAACATTGCTCATATTTGAGCTTTCCACATAATTATTTTGATTTAAATTTTTTGATACTTCAACAAAATAATTTTTTCCATGTTTGATCGTTTTTTCAAATAATAAATTTTAAATCTTTCGATGAATACAAAAAGTTTTGATATCCCCTTTAATAAATTTCCTTCAGCCTAATACCTATCTCACGTTGATCGAGGATTTCGTCCTCCAGACAGTCAGAATAAAACGGTGGCGTTAAAGCGACGTTGTCCTTGCTGCGTGTCGTTCTCTTAATACCCGAACTTGTTATCGCCTTGTTCCCCTCGGATAGTCTAGGTTCTTTGCAACGCGGCGATAGTCTTCGAAGAATACTTTCGAAGCATCTTTCCTCGCTGAACGTGACTTCGCGCAGAGCACGATTCAGCTGTTCGATTAGATCTCGAATGTAAGACAGCATTGGCGTGTCGCCCTCCTCTTCACTGATCTTCGCAGCGATTCGTAGTTCCTCGAGAGCCTCTATGTGAAACAGAGCTTATCTTAGAAAATGATCGTATACTGAACTTTTTTTTTATAATCTTACCCAACCATATCACATGGATAGAACGGTTTTATCTAAAATTTAACTACATATAAATCTAATAATAATAATTTAAGTAATTACATAGAACATTTAATCTTTATAGGACGAAAAAGCCATTATAGTGAAATAGCATTTTTTTTTAGGCAAAAAAGACAATGAAAAATAATAAATTATAATAAATTTTACTCAAGAAAAAACTATAAGATTTTGAAAATAAATCCTCTCCCCTCCTCTTTCTCTCTCTCTCTTTCTCTCTCTATAAAGGTTAAATATTGATGATAATGCTTCAAAAAGTTTTAACACTCTAATAATGATTTCAGCGTTCTAGATAATTGATTATCCGAACAAAATTATTTTCAAATCTGTATCCAGTTAAATTTTTAGATATTTTAGCAAAATCATTCTTTTTATATACTCAAGTGGCGAGTAGATCCAATATTTCTTAAAGTCACGTAATTTTAGCGAAGCAATTAAATCTATATCAAATATATTAAATTGG
>NW_017259346.1:215446-217689 GCF_001594045.1 Atta colombica
ACCACAATTTCATCATATCTTAATTGTTTACAGATATTTCACCGTGGTCTACATTTTGACATTTTCTCACAGGCACAGTAAAATGAAAATTCCTCGTGATAAAACCGTCAGAGAAAAGTATTATATTTTTCACTCCGTTCCTCTTTTCTTTCCTCTTTTCTTTTTTACAGTTCAGTCATACAACTCTGATATAACCAGATATTTCAGATGTTTTTTCGAGTAATTCAGATAGAACTTAAACTTACGGAAAAACGTTATGTACGTTATTTGTTTAGTAGAACAAAAGTGACGAAAAGCCACTACGCGTCTAGAAGTGATATTATATCCTGAAAACATTTCGAAGATTAGAAATTAGTTTTCAAAAAAAACATCACTGATATTCCGAAGAAAGAAAGATATGTAATAGCTCTGGCAGCGGAGGGTTTAACTATTTTCGCGCCCGAAAGATTCGAAATTAGGCCAAGAAGAAGAAAGAGATGTTCGTGAAAAGACTTGGAACAACAGTTTGAGAAATAGAGTCATCACCAGCGAAACGACCCAGCATCGTCAGGCATTGCGCCCGCAGCAGGTCGGCATGGAAGGTCCACTTCTTCGAGTTTGCCTCCTCCGCGCATTCCCGGCACTGCGTCGCCTTGCGCAACGCCTTGACGTACTTCCCCGTCTCCAAATGGCAGCGTCCAATCTCATGGTGTACCCAAGCCCGCGGCACCGGATGGTCGACATGGATCGACAGATTTTCCAAAGCACGTGCGGCAGCTTCCAAATGACCGAAGCTGAGATGCACCCTGCCTAAAGTCACAAGAGCGCGTGACAGTAGAATGACGTCGTTGATGCTCTTCGACAGCCGCACTATCATGGCAACGTTACTACACGCTCGATCATGCCTTCCCAATTTCGTGTGGATCAGAGACAAATACTGATACGCCAATATTTTGTATCGGCAAGAATTCTCTAAGCTGGAAGATAATGTTAGCAAGTCCTCAGCGAGTCTCAGGGAAGTCTTCATCTTGCCAGCGTTGAAATTAACTTTCAAGTTCTTCAGCATAGCATTGGCGCGATTATTGACATGCTTCAACATCGTCATGGATCGAATTAGTTTGGAAGTCAAGGGTCTCAGCGCGGGGAAAATTTTGCCGGAAGTCTTCTTGCGTTTATTGAGATATCTGAAAAAGGGATAAAATATCCTTTGATTGAAATGTCGAGACACTTAATAATATTCAAGTTTCAAGTCATTAAGAATAAAGGATTTGTCAAACTAAATTTCTAGATATAATTAAATAACGTAATCTCATTTACTTTAAACCGAGAAAAAACTTTATTTTCTTCGATTTTAATTTTAATTCAAATTTTATTTCAAATTATAATGTAGATTTATAGAGACAGTATTTATAGTCGATTGATTATTATTTGAACCAATAATAAAGATTAAAGATGAATGCTAAATAATAACAGAACAATTTTTCGAACACATTTGTATTCGAACAATAGAAATATATAAAATAATAATCCAAAATATGAGTCTGTAATTATTTATACTTTCAATCAAAGATTAAAAACCATTATACGATTGAATTTCGATCGAAAAAGATATTTTTATTTTAAATGTTAAAAGATTGAAGTAATAGAAAATTGACTTAAAAAATTTATAAAGAACCCTTTGAAATTAAAATGCTATTGGAATATCTATTATCTACGTAAAATATAGGAGTTGGATCTACTTGACATCCGTGATTATCGATAGATTGTCAAAAGACTTTGAAGTATCACGCGCTTTAAGCGCCATATTGTCGTGACTCGAAGTCGTCCTAGAAAGCGCGTCATCTTTCCTTGAGCTTTTTTCTGAAATATTCCACGAGTTTATTGTAGCTGCGGTACGTCGTACTGCCACACTGTGACTGCTGTCACGCGGACACACAGTAGCTGCTCGATGATACAATACCAACGCCGACTCGTACTCGCCACTGTACAATTTATGTGGGTGAATTTTTTGGTACTTATTAATTATATATTCTTTTCATCAAGTTTTTTTTACCACTATATTTTATCAATATAAGCGATTTTATAAAATATTTAAATACTCTCACATTATTATGAAACTTTTATATCATATTATTAAATATCATATCATATTATTGCCCCCTCAAAATAGGATTTAATAATTATATGTATTTGATTTAATAATTATTCTTTAATATAAATATATTATATGTAATTGAAAATGTTTTAATACTTTATTAATCATG
>NW_017259346.1:217705-225429 GCF_001594045.1 Atta colombica
ATATAAAATATAATATATGTGTGTATATGTATGTATAAGATATAAAATAACAAATAATTCTATAGATATATTTAATTAAGAACTTGATATTTAATTATACATTTATTTAAAGACAAAACTTTCAGTAAAAATATGACTTAACAATATTTAATGTTATTGCAAAAAACCTCTATCGCTTTATTTGACACAGGAATTAAGCCGCAGGCTGTCGGAGAGATTTTTTTTTTAAATCAAGAAAAAAGGAAATCTATTAGTAGAATTAAAATGCTCATGGCTATCCGCAAAAGCTGAACATCGGCCGTTTATAAAGTGATATTCTCGTTGAATATTCTTTCAGGGAACGAGACGTATTGGCAACATTTCCGATATTCTCTACGACCCATTTTTCTTAAATGCGGTCGAAATGCTTATAGCATTAATGACAACAATGCTTATAGCATTAATGACAACAATGAGCTAATTATCGTAACGAGCTTTAAATTTTAAATATTCGGTGCATGAAGTTATGCTAAGTTTTATCAATAACTAATTCGCCCTGCTATGTCCAATAAATTTACGTAGTTCACGAAAATATTTATTAATATTTCTGTTTAAAATATTATTAGATTAAACACCGTAATTATCAATTTATTAAAATGCTTGTGGTATTTGAAATAAAATTATAATTGAGAAACAATTAAGGAGCAATGTAATAGAATCATTGCAATAGAGAAATTAAACAATCTTAAAACCAAAATTTCTTTAAACCAAACTTTCTTTATTTAATTCTTAGATGAAATTTATTGAAGATAAAAGATTTAGAGAGAAAATTTTTAAAAATTTTTAGAAAGACAAAACAGGAATTTCGTAAATCAAAAATCAAAAACAATTTTTTTTATCATTATAATTTGGGGACTCTGTGTTATCGTCTATTAACTCTCTTGATTATCATCTATATTAAATTAACAAAGTTACTCTTCTTACTTGAGGATATTAAGAATAATCGATAGATAATTAATATCATTTCTTTTCGCATAGAAAATTTTATTCATTACTTATACATGGCGATCAATCTTCATATCCGTACATAATATTGACACGTTGGACGTAACTAAGTTAATAGGAATATACCGTGATCATTTCTATGTATTCATGTGTGCAGATCCAATTTCCAGTTGAAAATTACAGAACGTCAAGGCGGCACAATGGCTCTTCCTCTCTCATTGTTACATGTTACGCGTACGCGATCCAATAGGACCGTATAATATCTTTTCAGAAACAAAAATATTAATAAGAAAATGGTCGGTGTTTAAAACGTGACAAAAAAACAGGAAACAGAAGCAAGTAAGGGATTAATGTGCTTTTGATGTAACTCCGAAAATGGTGATCGATTTTAGAATTATTCAACGCGGAACTCTCGAGACCGGCGTTACGCTCACGTCAAATTAGCTAAGCTAATCAAAAGTCATGAAATATGAAGTGCGATTAATGCCATCCAGTACTTAATATCATTAACAGATTGATTATTCTACCGTTGGCACAACTCGTCCGCTTCGTGATGTAGGGCTTGTGCAAACTGTCGAGTATTTCCATGGGATAGTTTCGAAACGCTAGTCTTTATCTGAAGACGCGCACGACTCTCCGCGTTTTCCACGGTCTGTTTGGTGATATCGAGATCGCGCACGGTGCTGTTGAGCTTCCATCTGGCAGAGATAGCCATTCATATCGCTCGAGTCCGGATACGTGAGTCCGCCTGATCGAAGATATTCGCGATTTGTTTTTCAGACGGAAACCTCTCGCAACCAATTTCACTCGTTTAAAATCGATTTTCAATACAATACGGTACGATATAACATACTAGGCTGTGTTCCAAAACGTATGTATCTGAAATTTCAGCCCCAGCCTTTTACATTTTCCTTGTCCCTTTTGCAGACTCTGATCTTTTATCGCAGCGATATACCGACTTAATTTATTAATTGGCAAGAACAATTAATTAGCCGCCGTTATGTATAAACTTAATTATATTTATTTACCTATATAATTATCCTATTCTGTTATTCTCTTATGTATGCCATTGGCAAATGTTTTCTTTATTAAATCATATATTAACGTAATCTTATAAGACAAATTCTGATAAATATAATTCCTTTAAAAGATAAGCAATAATAATTTTAAAGCAAACGATCAATACTGTGAAAGCTATTATAATTACTATGCGGCAGCTTTCATAAGCATTCCCGTGCACGAGAAATAATCTTTGTAATCTATCTTCGTATAATCTGTCTTCGTAAGTTTCATGCATATCTGGAACAATAACGCATAGTGACCTGTTTTCCGTTTAATAGAAATCTATCTCATACTACACTATAAAAAAATACGTGCAAATACAACATTATACCATTATTAAAGATGTATATTCATATATACGTAAGTAAAGTTATAACTTATAAATAAAATTTCGATTAAAGTTTCAAATAAAAGTATTTATATATAATATTCTTCTCTAAAATAAAACAATTAGCAAAAATACATTTATACAATTGAAATCTAATTTATAAGCATACATATATATATATATAGAAATATTATATAATAATTCATCAATGAATTGTGTACAATTTTATGATTTTATATTATTATGATTTTTCGTCTAATATAAAAATATGTTTCAATTAGAAGTAATATGTGCTAATGTTTATATAAACATAATTTAAGATATTTCACTATAAATTGTGTAATTTTATACACATTATTTTTGTGATTTTATATATTGTTTAATTTGTAACGCGATTCCAAAAAAAAACACAACGTAACGTAATTCTTATACGCGTTAGACTTAACGCATTGCAAAAATACGAAGTAATTTAAAATTAATTAAATTCCAAATAGCAAATACATATTATATTTCATTTATTGTTATATTCAATTTCCAACATACTAATACTCTCTTTCTTTCTTTTTCTGCTGCTCAATATATTATCATATTGTCCCCACGCAGCGGCTAATTAATTATTCTTGCCAATTAATAGTCGGTATATCGCTGTGATAAAACGTCACAAAGCCTGCAAAAGGGACAGGGAAAATGTAAAAGGCTGGGGCTGAAATTTCAGGTTCGATGATAACGACTGAGAAACGGAAAGAAAAAAAATGAAGAGGATCAAAAAAACTCAGAGAGTGTCATTGCGGTAAAGAGATTTTCCGCTACGATGCTTTCGGTAGCTCCATAGACGTTCAGAATGTTGCTCATCTCATATTGGAAAGCACGATGTCGTTATTGGAAAACGACCGTGCATCATGGTGAAATGGTCCTGTCAGACGTCACTAGATTGAAACGCGAGAATAACGAGGCAGCGCGATGATGCGTGGTAAATAAAAAGAAAAGTCCGATTGTGATTACGTAAAGTAGCGAGATGAAATGTTGATTGAGAATTCTTACCCTTCGAAGCTGACGTAAAAAATTTATAACACAAATTACTGACATTGAATCTGTAACCCATTTAATTTATGTTAATTATAAGAAAGGCATTACAATTTGAAAATAATTTTCTTGAATCATCAAAATAATTTCGTAAAAATCTCAAAAATAATGAATAATTCTGCAAAAAGTTTTTTGAGCAGCCTATAATTATTTTGATGAGCCAATGAAATTATTTTCAGATCTGCATCTTAAAGTTTTTAATTCTTCAGCAAAACAAAATCTTGTCTATAATTTTATGTGAAATTTCAAGAAACCAAAATGACATAAAAAATAAATACTAAGTATATTTAAGCAAGATCTATTTGCAGATGTAATGTAAAGAAAATTAAATTAACATTTTTTATAAAGAGATTTATAATTAAATCGCTCCAATAGACCTACCGTCAGCTTCGAAGGAATGTAATTGTGGATATAATAAATCGACATCAGTTCTAGAGGGTTAATGCCACATTATGTCGACATAATATTATTACGGTTTCCACATGTGATGAAAAACGGTGATGAAATTATCCTAACGAGTATCCTACGAGTATTAAAAATAAGCGTATGTATTTTATATATACAAATTTTTATTACAAAACGTGAATAAATTACCTTCATTAACGTAGAATAAAAACTGTGAATAAATCAACGAGATACAGATTTTTTAATGGCCTTCAATAAATTTAAATTCAAACAAATGCGCATTTATGACATAACGGTTGAGTAATCCCTGTTTGCGAATCCACATCATTACATTTGCGTTTAGCGTCGCTAATTTACACTAAGTGCTGCGCAAACAATGCAAAAACACCACTGTTTGCATTGTCGATTGATGATCGATTATTCGAACTCCTGAAAATTCACGAAACCCGGTCGCTTGCGCGGTTGAGCGTACTGCTTTAACAAAATGATCCTGGCATCCCTCTCCGGGTCCTTTGGCGGGCTGGGTAATATGGTCCTTCGCGTGGATGGCATTTTGAACTTTCGATCGATTGGCTTGCAACCCGGCATGACGGAGAGTCGTCTCTTGGCGGGCACGACATCCATTCGCCGCCACAGAAAATCCACCTCCCCTTTCATCTCTTTCGGCATCAGCTCGAGGATAAGCTGCTGCCTAGCAGTGATGTCGTCTAAATCACCGTTACGCTCCACGTCCATTTCATCCACGATCTTTACAGCTCTTTCGTAGAAATCTATCTACGGATACATTTATAAGACCGATCCTTGAATTAAATCTTGTGAATGGAGAATACTTTGCTTATTCCCTACGTCAGCGACTCGATTGTGTCGCGTAATGGCGAAAATTGCTTCTCGTAAAAAAGGATCGTTACATTTGTCTTTGTAAAAAGGTTTTCCGAAACGATAGTTTTTTTTAGCTTGTTAATGTGAAAAAGACTGCAGTGATTGTGCAAATAACGGGAATATATAACACTTAAACGAAAAAGAAAAGAAACTTTTCATCGATCGTAAAAGATATATCAGCTATGCCGTCCCTGCAAAAAGTTTGAAAATATATATTAATGTTTATATAAAAATCAATACTATAAAATTATATACGTATGAAACAGTTATGTGAATAACATTATATATTTATTTATTAATAACATATTTTTATAATTCACTTACT
Source organism: Atta colombica (assembly GCF_001594045.1). Lineage (NCBI taxonomy): Eukaryota > Metazoa > Arthropoda > Insecta > Hymenoptera > Formicidae > Atta > Atta colombica. The sequence continues at coordinate 222,772 of NW_017259346.1, forward strand.
ATAATTATTATTTGTTATAATATTCAACTTATTGATGATAAAAATTGAAATTTTTTTACATAAATATTTTAAATAATCAAGATTACTTATACAAAATCTGTTTCATATATATATTGTTTTAGTATTTATTTTTATATGGAAAATATAATAGACATTAACATATTTCCAATTTTTAAATATTTACAGGAACTGTAAGGCTGATACATTCTTAAGGATGCCTAAACAAACCCAACAAGAAAAATTTCAAAGAAAATTAATTTTCGTTGATTTAGTGAATATAACATGACTCGCGATAATATCTCAATGAATATATACGTTATTTCATCGTAGCGCATCGCTAGACTTTATCTATTAAAAAATTCAAAAGATGCGATGGCGCGGATTGCTCTGAAGAGAGGAAAATTAGTGCTGCAAATTGCTGGCGGCGGTGAACAAGTTGGTTTTAGTCAGCGTTTTCCGATACTTTTTAAACACATTCTCGCGCACGCCGCAAGCTAATTTTAAATAACGTGCTCATATCGATCGTAATATAAATTCGACGGCAATATAGCGATGTCATTACGAATTAGTTTGCGAATTTATGGATTTTATTTTTACCAGACAGTCGATATTAAGTTTTCTGGCATGTGCAAGCGTTAAAAGCGCCATGTCTCTCGCCTCGTTCCGATTATTCTGATAAATCTCTATCCGCAGCATCAGATGATCCATATTCAGGACCCATTGGTCACAATTTGCTTCCTGCGCCATGTCTTGTCCCTTCTTAGCGTAGAATCTAGCCAGGTCGAAGCGGTGTATCTCGATGAGAAACTTGCAAAATTCGTGATATAACCAGGCGAGCTCGAGCGGCATGGATGCCATAGCTAATCTCCTGTTCGAACCGCAAATATTGGGATTATTTTCGAAATTTCGATCAGTTAAATGGGAATTATAACGGATTAACCGCGAACATAATTATAACTGCAAATTATTATGCATAAATTATTATGTAATGTAATTCTTAAATTATATAATCTATCTATAATTGTATAAATTGTAATGTAACTTTATGCTAAACAGAGACAGCTGTTAAAGAGCGAACTCGTCAAATATAAAGAATTATAAATAAAGAATATAAATAAAGAAAATAAAATAAAATATTAATATTTGTGGCTCCAAGAATAAGTCTATTACAAATGAAATGCCTATGTGATTCTACCGACAATTGTCGGTAAATTATATGTTCTTAAAGATAAATACAATTTGCAAACAATTAAGATGTGATAGAAATACAAAGTTAAAAATAAGAATGTAATGACATTAAATCATTATTTATCCTTTATAGACTGGCGACCCCATTTGGGATCATTCCCTTTTTATTTTATAAAATGCTTGTACAATTTTTATGAAACTTAGAGTAATTTAATAATGCTTTATTCTAATCTGAGTTAAAAAATAAAATTCAAAATAAATTTAATATGACGGATATGGTAAAAGAAATAATTTGATTTGAATTTTTTTATCATAAAACTTGATTTTCAAGAATTTTTAATTGTAATAATGATTTTTCAATTTCCCTTATTTGAAGCTCACCATTGATATGTAAAAAATTAATACTAAAATTTCCAAATTGACTTTCAAATTCTGATTATTCTGATATCAACTCTGTAACACTAGATATTTCTTTATGAAGATTCCTATTCTTTTGAAATTCAATTTTTCAGATACCAATAACTTTCTAAAACCTAGTTTCACGATATAATCAGATTTTTTTAAAATTTGAATTTTATGATTCTGAGATCAGAATCTAATTCAGACCGAAATCTTTAGAAAATGAAATCATCCATAAGTTACTTTTATTAGAAAATTTCGATCCTCAAAAGGATTAACACAGAATGAAACTTGCAGAAATATATAAACGAAAAATCGATGTTTGATGAAATCTTCCGTCAGTGTTGCTTATGATTTAAAATTCTAACAGCATAGAAATAAAATGTAAATGTCTACTAGCATAAAAGAGATAGGTAACAATAGTTAATAAAGGTGTTTATTAATATTCTAAGACAAGCCTTTTAAAAACATAGAAGTAAGTAAACAACAGGATAAAGATAAAAGAAAATATATAGAAATATTAAAAAATACGAATAATAAAAATAATATAAATAAAATATAAAAATAAAAAGAGATGGATATTTATTGAGATATTACATATTCTATCCTAAATTCTATTTATGAATGATTTATACCTCCGGAACGTCTTCAACGTTTCCTTCAAATTCACAGTCGGCATCCACGCGAGATCAATGTCCCGAGGCAATGTTGCAACTCGTATTCCCAAGTGATGCTTCAAGTATCTCGTCTTCATTTCCTCGTTGTCCAGACACATCAAATTACGCGGGTCGATATATACTCGTGCTACCGTTTTGTACAGCACATCTAAACACCTTTGCTTCAGCGGAAACATCTTGTCCGTGTATGCGTCAAAGGTATCCTTGATATGATAAACGAGCCTGGTAAAAGATCATGGCGTCAGGTTAAAATTTAATGAGTTCAAATAAGTTTAAAGAAATTTTACAAAGGACTTTGTTCACACACACACACACACACACACACACACACACACACACACATGCGTGCGCGCGCACTTTTATATGGATTCTAAGTCTTTTATATATATATATA
>NW_017259346.1:225451-236108 GCF_001594045.1 Atta colombica
TATATATATATATATACATGAAATTTAATTAATAAAACTTAATTAAAATAAAAGATAAAATGTTCTATAAACACGATCCTCTAAGTCGATGCTATTCAGAGATATACTCCTTGAAACATTGGACATATTGGCACATTTTGACATGAAATATAAATTATTCCGTAAATGTATGTCTATTATTTTTTTGGTAATGTTAATAAGTATTATTTTGTGCACAAGAATAAATTGAATGAATTAGTGAATTAGTAAGAAAACACATAATTTCTTTTAAAAAAAAATGTGCAATTTACAATATGAAATATCTCTTCTGAAAAATAATTTATTTACGTTTTTTTTTACATTAATTGAATAAAATATAGCGATAAAAAAGTAAATTGCCAGAATAGAGTATAAAATATCTCATATGTAATTAAACTATTAATTTTTTGATAATTCTACTTTAATACTTTTATATGCAAAATAATTAAAGGAATCATACAATCCGTCTAATAATCAATTTGGGCATCTCACATAATTACTTTAATAATCTAATTATTTCCAAATTTGTATCTAACTAAATTTTTAGATATTTTAGCAAAACTGTTCTTCCCGTGCGTTACTGACTTGAAGAAGGTCAAGTAATCCTTGTTGATTCTCGCGGTTTGTAAGAGGCGCAAAAGAAAATCCGCCTTTATGATAACGATGTTCTTTCGCAATTTTCGCTCCTGTTTTAGCATTATTCTGTGTCCCTTCGGAATCTTGCGTCGTCGAAAGAAGGTAATATAGAACGGCCGTCTCATACGCAGAAGATCCTGCAAGTACATCACATTACGGTAGCACGTATTCACGAGGGTAAGCAGTTCGGTAATCGACCTTTTGCTTGGTGAAGCCACGGTCTCCGGCCGATTTACAATCTTCTCAAGAAAATCCTTATCGATTATCAAGTAACCCATATTTATTTTCGCTATAATGCGATGCAGTCGTTTCATTCGCGCCTGCTGTTGCACTTCAGGATCGTTCACTTTGAATCTCACCTCGCCCTCCGCAATACCTGCGATCATAAAACTGATCTTTGGACACGTCAGATTATTGAAGCAATTTCGAAGTGATTATACAAGCATTATTTTTTATTATTATTTTCTCTTTGTCGACTATTTGCATCTTCCGTTATCAATGTGGATCTTTGAATTTCAATTCAGATTTTTATATTGTTCCAAACTGTGTAAAAATTTGAAAAAATTCTTGTATACTTGTGAAAATTTTAATGAGTTTTTACTATTATAGAAGTTACTATTATAGAAGTTGTTGAAAAGGCGATGAAAACCTGACAATTTAAAAAATTAAATAATATGAAATATAACTTAAATATTAATTTCTTGCATAATAGAAAATGGAATTTATTTGAATATACATTAGAGTTAGTATATTTTACAAATTTCTGTGACCCATTCCGCATTTTATTTATTTTTTTACAGATATAAATTTATTTATCAGAATTCACAATCAAAGATTGACTGTACCTTAATTAGCCGACGGAGATTTATTATTTTATTTTCAAAATTTTTTCTTATTTCAAATAATGTCCATAGTAGTAATATTTTCTGATAGATGTTGAGAGAAACGTGACGATTTCTCGGTCATACCACTGAGAAATACTTATATCACAGTTACTTGACTTCGCTTCGGGGTAAAGCGAGGTCCGATAAGAATCCAGATATTTTCTTGCTTTACCATCATGAAAATTGAATTTCATCTCGTAAAAGTCAGTGAGCACTATTCCTGAGAAGTGAGACTATGTCGACTGTTCTCTCGTCTTCACTCTCAAGTACTCGTTGAGTACTCGCTCGAGAACTGATATCGCGAGCGAGTACGATTATTTGCTCATTTCGAATCGCGATATGCACCTGCAAGCTCGTCTTCCTCCTCCTCGAGCTTGCCGAGTAGGAGTTCACGGTGCTTCCACAGATGCCGTATCCACGGGTAGAGCAGCAGCAGCGCGATGGGCGACGTGTTCCGCCCGATGCAATCTTCGATGGTCTCGTTTGCCTGATAGACGCCGTGCTCAAAAGTCATCCCGTGCCGCCGCATACCCTCGTAGGCGTGAACCAGACTGTGACTGAACTCACCGATCTGGAAAAGCGCCTCCATTCGCATCTGCCGCACTTTATAATGGCCAGGATCTGTGGAGAGTGAAACGATGATGCACGAATGTAGAAATCAATCAAAATACTTTTTCTTCTGCTATTTTTTCTTCTTTTTTTATGAAATTTTTTATGAAATTATATAGAGCAACAGATGATTATTGAAACATACATCATTGATCGACGTCCCTTAAGAGACTAACGTTTATACAGCACGATTTTTTACAGGATAAATTTTTATCCTTATTTAAGTTATTTGTAATATACACTGTAAAAAACTACAACAATTATAATGTAATTTTGGAACTTATTAGATGTATATTTACACTTGTAAGTAAAGTTATAATTTACAAATAAAATTATTCTTTTTTATATTAATTAAACAATTTGCAAAAGTATATTTTTATTATATAAAAATATATTTTTATTAAAGTAATTTTTATATGTATTATTTATGTAACTTTACATGCTTTTTTACTATCACATAGGCTGAAAACATGAAACGAAGTGAATTTTAAGAAAATAGCCATAAATAAACAAAAGGCGTGTTATTATTGTAGATAAAATAGTAAAAATAGAGTGAGGCGGAACAGTTAATAACTAAGATAATTACAATAATATTTATTTGCATATTATGAAGGTGCTGAAAAAGTATTTTTAATATCTAATTACGTTTTTAATTTTAGATTCTATAATTTCTTGTAATCATACCTGTTATCATACATTTCTCTGACAATTTTTCCGCCGCGAAATATTTCGTGCACTTGATGAGCGCTTTGTAGAGACCGATTAACGTTCTTAGGTTCTCGATCTTGGCTGATTTGGACGATTTTTCGAAATAATCTATGGCCAAGAAACATCTTCCCAGAGCAATCAGTTGATAGCCCCATTCACGATAAAGTATAGCTTCCCTGTAAATTTCGGGAGGTTCTTCCTCCTTCAATGTCATCGACATGATGATCTATTGAATGTTTCTAAGCAGAGAGAAAGTAATACTTTTTGTTAGACATACACAATACGATAGCAAAAACTAATATTTCCATAAAAATAGTAATAATTAATGAAAAATTATTAGGATCCTACGTTTTTTTCTTCTAGACGATAAATTCTTTTGATGTGCGCGAAAAAACCGCGAGACTTGTGTTTTCACATGATTGCTTCTTTTGCGTTATTAAATTTTATTAATCACATGGATGATTTATTAAACTCGTGTTATCTCTCGCATTATGTGACATCCAAATGACAGATTGATGGATGGATCATCATGGATGGAGCATATCACGTGAAAATAGATGAATATGAACGACGATACATTGCGACTGTCGCAGATTCCAAAATGCAGCTTTACAATAATGTAATTTGACACAACCCGCAAAGTGCTAATTTGGTTTATCCCAGCATATTCGTGGTTGTAAATTGGTAGATCAATAGAGAGAGAATAGCATTAGTTATAAATAAATTTCAGTGGATTGAAACACCAACGATTAACAATGTATGTCAAAAAATATTTAGCGTATTGATATAATTTATTGAAATATACGAAATTGTGATTATTATTTTCTTCATAAAGCATTATTTGTACAATTTAGAAGTGAGATCCGAAAAGCATATATCCGCACAATGAAAAAGCAACGTTTGAGGTATTTTGCTATTCGGGAAACCAGGTCATTTTTCCTTGAATTTTTTCACGGAAAGACCCCGCATTAGAGCCTATTTGTTTCATTGTCGCGCTCCATTATAGGATAATTAATGCCACAAAGGATTCTCTTGTATATATGGTATTTAAAAATGAAAGCGGATTGTGATGAATACTCTCTTAAACTGATCTCTGGAATACTCCAAGGAAACTCAGACGAGAACTTTTTGGCTGCCACGCTTTACATCTCAAAGAGAATATTCAACAAAATATTCAACAGGATATTCTGAGATTTTGGACTATTTATTATTAAAATTTTCATCAAAGCAAAAGTTAATTAACATTTTTATTGTAATGAAATATGCTAAGTAATATGAATCTAAAATATATTGGTAAAAAGTATCGAAACGACAGTTCGTTTTTTAAAGGTTCTTTGTTCATATTGTTAGCTGTTAAAGAAATTATTGTCGTTAGGAAATTATAGAATATTATATATTTTACAGATTACTATAAACCGACCAAGACGAATCCTCCTCGTAAATTATCGCGGACCATCGGGTTAACGGTGCCCTCGAGATGCGGTGATGGCTTTGTTGTATAGGTTCGCGCAGCTGCACGATCGCAGTGGCACGCGGGTCTTCTCCTTCGTCGTCACTAGGACCGTCGTGCGCGATCCTGAGAGGGACGTCACCAGCAAAGAACTAGTATGCGGTTTTCAAAGATGGGCCGTCGCTTTTTCGCGCGGGGAAAAGGTAATTTGAAATTTCGGTGATATCCGATTATTTAATTTATTAACTAGAATTGCTAGTTATGAAATCTTTCCTATAGTCTATGAATTTCTAATTAATTTATTAACTAGAATTGCTAGTTATGAAATCTTTCCTATAGTCTATGAATTTCTAATTAATTTATTAACTAGAATTGCTAGTTATGAAATCTTTCCTATAGTCTATGAATTTCTAATTAATTCTCAGTAGAAATGAACGTAAAAATTTTTTCTTTTTACTGAAAAAAAATCTGGTAATATCAAATGTACTTTGTTTAGTGTATTATAATAGTACAATATTTAGTACATATTATCAAACATAATCATAAGTAGAAGAATGAAGGGGATTTTGGATTATGGATTTTGTTTTACTGAAATAATTCAATAGATATTTATGTTATATAATTATTTTTGATACATGTTTATTAGTCGTAAAATAATATTAATTATGCTATAGAAGCTTTTTGGATATATAAAACGAACATAATTTACAAATAATTGAAGAAAAAATGCGATTTTAGAAGAGGAGAGAGAGCTGGATATGAAATATCACCAACTAATATACATATAATAATAACTTTACACGTTGGACACATTTTGTTATTAAATTTATTTCAATTATATCATTTGAAAGCCACAGTCAAGCTAGACTAAAGTTACAAAATTAATGTCAATTACGTACTTCTCATAATTATATATGCATCCGTAAAACTGCTACCTGCAAAACTGAAATGCAGCTTTTGCGACGCATTTCAAAACACAGTAAGCATTAATGAATAATTCTTATAACCATCTTATAACCAGACTGTGTGAAGAAATAATTTTGATTAATTCCAGCAAATCTATACAAAAAATATACAAAATATCATATTCCACACTTCCTATTTATTTTATATTCCTTTCTTTTAAAATATGATAATAATAATAATAATAATAATAATAATAATAATAATAATAATAGTAATTAACAGTTTGGTAATAATAAGAAAAGTAAGATAATATTTAGAAAAATAAAATTGTGTTTAGTCGATTTGGTTATAACCAAAATTTAATTATGTGTGCGAAATTATTTTACTAAAGTTGTAATAATTATATATAGATTTGATTGTTATTACCAGATCTTTTTCAGCATTGTACGTAGAAAATCTATCCGTTTAGATTAACTCTCTCTGTCTTCCATTGTATCTCGAAAGACATACAATGTAATTAAAATTAAATAACGAGTCCCTATCCCCGATATGTACTAAGGTTCTGGGCGTATACTTGGTATGGCGTGGCGCATCAAGAAACCTCCGCGTATACGTGGATTTCACGTTTACGCTGCTGAATCGGGAGCACTTCTCTATGAATGAGAGCTTTTCCGGCAAACGAGTCAAGTTTACGTACGAGGCGCCGGCCCAGGGCAACCGCAGTTACATTGCCGTAGCAGATCTCTACAGCCGTAATTTCGCCGATACGAACGGCGAGTTTCAGCTGGAGCTATCCATGGCGAATGTGCGGACGGTCTACATGACGGAGGTCAGGATGCCAACGTCGGTGTTCTCGGCCGGTCAGACGAAGCCGAGTAAGTTGGAGACCGACTATTTCGCGTTCGGCGGTTTCGACTGGAATCTGGTCATCTATCCGCATGGCAAGGACGCAGACGGTTGCCGCGGTCAGGACAGTCGCATGAGCGTCTACCTGATGAGACTGTCGGGTTTCGATCATCGATGCAGGGTGAGATACAGCCTGGCTCTGGGCGAGGGTGAACGGCGAATCGACTCCGGACAAATCGAGGATATATCTGATGCTGAGGGTTGTGGCTTTGGATGGCATACGAGGGTTAGATGGTCCGATATCGCGCACAAGGGTACGCTCCGTGTGTCGCTTGAGATGCTCGAGGCAAGGACCATTTGCGAGGTCGCGGTACAGGCGCTGGGCACGTCGGTTCTGCCGGCTGCGCCTTGCTACGATCGCGACAAGCAGGCCTGGGCAATCCGCGCCGATCTCAACTCTGACACAGTCAGGCTGCATTTGGTGTATAAAGACATCCATAATGTGCCGAGAAATCATTTAAGGTGCGTATTCTACTTTTATCATTGAAAGTCGAAATAAAATTCACCAAAATCAGATTTAGATATAGAATAACGCTATATATTTTAAACATATAGCAGATTTTCTTGTATTAATTTAATATTTTTTCGATATAGATATGAAAAATCCTGATCTGTAAATCAGCAATCAATTATTGTAATCAGTTAGTGCTGTCTGAAATTGTGAATTATTGTACTGACCTGTACGAATGTTCGTTTTTATTATCTTTCTTTTTCTTAATAAAGATGGATTTTTTTCTAGAATCAACAGCAAGTTTGAAAAACACCGAAAAGATAATGTTTATGAAACTAAAATTTTGAGAAAATTTTTATGTAAACAGGTATGTCAGTTGGTCGGCATATCTGTTGAGAGGCGAGGGACCAAATATCACGGCGATTGGGCTACCCGGCGAACCATTCAGCCGCTACTACGTTCAGGAATCCGTCGACGAAGGCATCATCATGGAGACGAACGTGGACATGAATGAAGTAAAGGAGAATCATTGTCCATACCTTACGGACAAAGGTCAGCTAAGGATCCGGTTGGAATGGAACGAGAGTCACCTGCTCTTTCAGGCGACCTACCACAAGTACGATGACGTATGTCGTGTACACAATCAACAGATGCGACGTGAAATCGTATCGCTACAAGCAGAGAATTACAGTCTCGAGCGGCAGCTGTTTAGTTATCAGAAGAGCTTGGCATATGCACAAGCGCAGCAGCAGCAACAGCAACAACATCCAAATCAGCAGCATCACTCGGTGGTAGGTCATCAGGGTCATCTCGAGCGATCAGCGTCCAGTGATACTGAATACGCTTGACAAGTGGAACGCGAATTATCAAAGTCACCAACACCACCGAATTACCGACGTCAGTTGCCGGCGGCGGCGATACCGGAGGAGGACCAGCGAGTGCATCAGAACCTGGTTAGGATGATGGATCGACGGCTAAGCAACGTGCAGCTGCAGCAGCAACTCTATGAGGAGCAGCGGCAGCATCACCGGCACAGTAACGGCAGTGGTGGCAGCGGCGTCTCCTCGCCCAGACGGAGCATTGATCGCAGCGGCCAGGAGTACCGTCGCAGCATCCTGCAGCAGCCCAGATCCAGCGTCGGCGCCAGGTCTAGCAATGGAGGCGGTGGTGGCGGCGGCGGCACTTATGAGAGTCGCGCTGCCGGCAACAACGATCGGTATGCCAGCTACTATCTGGGATACGTCGGCCAAGCGGCACATAAGCGACGCAGGACCACATTCTGGGAGACGCTGACGGGTTTGGTGTGCTCCCTGGGTGCTCTGGCCTCCAGAGCGGCGAAGATGGCCGCCAGACGGGGCGATCCTCTATGAGGGTACGGCCGACGACTGAAGACGCAATTGCGGGGATGGGCAAACGCATGGGAATGTGACATGGAACTCGTTGAGCATGCATATGTACATCGCGTTCTGTCTATGTATGTCGGTGCAATATCTCGCGCCAAACGGATTTCGAGAGATATTAATGACAAGAGTCACATAACGATCGAAGGAGTTGTATAATCCTAACATAAAGTACATGGTTGGTATCTTTTTGTATTCGTTTCTTTAAAAATTATATTTCTAAATTGTATTCTTTCATATAGCTTTTTAATTTAATAGTAGTATCATTTAGTATCACTTAAGTTTTTCTATACTTTAATTATATTTCTTTTGTTATAATAATTCCTTAATAATATAACAAATTATATTAACAAAATTGCAAAATTTCCTTTAAGTTTCATAATTTTCTTTCAATTTAATTTTTTTATTATATACCGTCAGGCATACGAAAAAAGTATCTTTCTATTTTTCATAAGATACGTTTGAAATGTACAATACAAAATATGCGTTGGACGCGCCATATACTCGCCGCACACACAGGGTCAGTCTTTATGCGAGACGTGTTTGCAAATGGTCCCGATTTAAGAGATCACTGTACCGATTTTATGAGACAGAACATCCCGTATACATGTAACGTAGGAATACGATAAGGAACAAAAGAAAACCGAAGGAATCTCGGAAAAGGATCTCGGGGGGTGAGTCTAGGGTCGCGTTCTCCTCGACTCTACACGACACACACAAACACACACGATTCTACACGCACACGCGTACATACGTACACAAACATAAATCTATCTACTTGTCAATTTACTAAAGAACCTATTTTCCTCTAAAGACTTTTTTCACCTATTGTGTACATCGCCGTGGAAATAAGAGGATATACGCGTTGGCATAGTTGCCAAGCCAAGTAACAATACTGTAATTATTGTAGTACGTATATTAAACAGAACTTTAGAGTACAGTCAATGTTATATAAGCGAACAAATACGAGAGGAATGAAAAAAAGACAGAGAGGAAGAGAAGAGGGGAAAAAGCATGGACCCATGTGCTTCTTTGAAGGCTTTTAAAAGGCTGCATCACGATGCGCGTAACGCCATCGTTGTGCAAATTGAGTTCACTCAGACGCTCTAGTCAATTTCGTCCCCTTCAAATTGATCTTTTTACTACGAACATTAAGAGTGTCATTGTTATACAACTCTCTACGTTTCCATTCAAGCTACTTGCCGTACAAATATTAAACCGAGAGATTGAGCCGGAGTATTTATTAATTCTAAAATAAAAAATCTGAGACGTAGATTAATAGATATTGAGAAAAATATATTTTGTGAACTTACATTTATTTCTCATTTGCATTTATCTTTACAAAAAATTGAAACAATAGGAAACAAAGACTCATTCTTTTAAATCAAGATAACTTTTCGTCTATTTCATATGGTAAATATAAAAAACTGTGTTGACATAAATTAGTGATACAAAAGTATAAATTAGACTTCCAAAGTTCTTGTAGGAAACTTCCTGGCTTCAAAAATTAGAAATTCAAATTTATAGAATAAATTTCTTTTATAACTCGCCTATCTTTTGAACGTCCTATAGGACGTCCTATAGGAACCAATCAAGCGATCTCACACGATACTTAAAGTAACTACGAGTAACACGATAATTAAAAGTATTTAAACTGAGAATCGTACGCAGCCTTTAAAGCACAGACTTTCGTGTTAAACAAAAGTTAAATGATCAGGGTAAAAATATAAAAGAATAAGAAAGAGCGAATAAACCATTACTGATACGTATTATGTACATGAATTGCCGATTAGCGTTGCCAAGGTATCCTCAATTGAACGTCATTATCCAAGAACATATGCTATTTTGATGCTTTATTTATTATAATATTATATAAATAATAGCGCCTCATTTTCGCGATTTCATAATTTTTTGATAATATTTTTATAAATACACATTACATATCACGCTATTAATATCAATTTATTATTAATGCGCACACTTTCCTTCTAAAAACTGTGGTACACAAAAAAATTTAAACAGTATAATGTGAATAATAAGTGGAAATTGGCCAATCACAGTAGAGATCATAAACCTATAATGTAACATATAAATCCAAAATGTTAATTTACTTATTGCTTATTACTTATATTTACCTTATTACTTATATTTTCTTGTATGCAACAGCTTTTAAATGATAGATGCCTCGGCAACGCTAATCAACAATTCACACATTTCTGGTAGAAACATTTTACTGAAATTTCGCATAAATTTAAAACTGATATTTTAAAAAAATTGTTGAAAATTCGCTGAAATTTTACAATTTCGCAGAAAGATGTATGTTAAAAATTCAACATAAAAATTTCAACAAGAATCGGTTAATACAAATATGAAATGTTTTTCGCTGTATATATTCGTACACAAGTTAACTTTCATTCAAATGCATTCCCTCGGATGAGATACGTTGAAACAGTTACATCTCTTGTAAATCTTAAACATTTCTCGACAAGATTGCGTTTGCTGTAATTACAGAATTTCGCGGTCTCTCTCGATGACATTCTTGTCTTACTTTACTCCTTATTGTCAGAACGATACAATAATTTCCGCCTTGCCACAACGATATTTTATCGTACGTGTGAGAATTCTATACTTACCGAAATACATAGCCATACAAACTATGTTTCCTCATAAATAGATATATATATATATA
>NW_017259346.1:236208-237480 GCF_001594045.1 Atta colombica
GATGTTCCTCGTGAACACGTATATGCACGCTTACGTACAGCCGAAACTATCCTGCGTCAAATGTGTGTATGTGTGCATATATACGTGTGTTTTCAGGTGATACTCGCTCACAGCTAGAAATTCTAGAAAACTGCGACATCTATAATTTTTGAAAGGACATGAAATGTTTCCAAATTAATTTCAGTCTGAATTTTTCAAATTAGAGTTTGAAAAAAAAGTTCACTCTTTTTATTGATTAATGTTTTTAAATCATGAATTTATTTTACATTTTTAAATATTTCAATCTGCGTATTATTGATCTTTACATGAATAATGTGATAAAACATTGTTCTCCATATTTCATATATCACGATAACATTTTGATTAATTTTAATATTGATAATGGCTATTAGAAAAGATTGTACAGTTAAAAGTATGGAAGTTTTAATGAAGAATTTTAGGACGACAATGTAAGCGGCTCTAGGGAAACTGTAACAAAGTGTCAAAATTGCGAAAGGACCAGGCTCGCAATAGTAGCTCGTAACAATACGCCCATATCGCACACAATCCGTGTACTAGTACTGCAGTCAATTTCATCGAGATTATATCGGTCTTGCTCGTCTCTCAGCGAGAAAATTCCCTCAGCATTCTACGGCCGGGATAAACTCTCCGATCGTGGGAGAAAGCGCTCCTTTCCACCCGAAACTTTCTACGCGAACTCACGTTCGTCGCAAACGTATATAGCAGCAGCAGCTCTGACAATCGCACCTAATCTCATCTCACCACGATGAGAATCGAATGTTTGTCCGCCGACGTGATCTCTGGCGTTTCCGTTTTGACACGTTTGAGGGAATCTTGACAACGTATCTCGGCACGAAAAAAAGGAAAAAATCGAATTAACATCGATTGCCAAATTTCTATTTAAAAAAAGATATTTCTATTTAAAATAATATTGTACAATAATTTAAAACAATTTTAAATTTGCGATAGATAATCCAAAATGTTCTCATAAAAATTCTCATAAATGTTGCCATAAAGATCGAGGATTCGCATCATGTATACTGAAAGAAAAGTTTTAGGTACTTATTATTTTTTTGTAATTATATAATATTATAATTATAGTTATTACTGCTATAATATTAATAATAATTATATTTAGAGTGCTATCAAAAAATAGTTTGTAGCAAAAATTATTATAAATATAGTTATTATTAGAAATGATTGCAGTTACTATAATTTAACTATAATCTATAGTCATTTTTTGAGCTAAACATATAAAACAGATGATAATTG
>NW_017259346.1:237491-239499 GCF_001594045.1 Atta colombica
TAATAAAACTTTAAATATAATTATTATTACTAACACAGCAAGAATATATATATATATATATATAAATTCTATAATTACATATATATAAATCTATAATTACATGATACCATAACTATTGATCATATAATTATACAAATCACAAATACCAACAATTTTTCTGTCAATGAGTAGAAGGTCCAAGAATTTTTGGACATTTATTCGTCGATAGTTTTTGATTCCAATACTATACTAAGTAACAAGTTTGTAGAATTCTTGTGGGATACTTGAGAAGTTGAAGCTCAACAGAGATACGTATAGCAAAATAGATGATCGCGAATAATACTTGATACTTTGACACATTTGCTGCACAGATACATGGACTCGTTAATATTGTATTAAATTCCTCGTGCAACCGATACGGTTCGGCAATTCAATCAATTAATTTCATTCTCGCGATAGACAGTGCGCTGACGCAGTGAATGACAAGCAAAATCTGTTTTATTAGTTATGTAACATGAGATGAGCAAAAAGCACGTAAAATGTTTGAAATAAGAATATTCCAAATTTAAATATAGAAAAATAATTTAAATTACTAAAATAATTATGTCTTTTAATCAGTGGCATTATTCAAAGTTTGATGTTACATCTAATTAATTTAAAGAAAAGTATCTATTTTTCTGCAGTATTTAAAACTTATTTCGCTGTTAGATCCGATTTGAATAAAACATTTATTCTAGGCTACCTTAAGCCTAATTTGCTTCTAATTGATCGTGAGTAATCCATTTATAATACTGCGTTAAGATTTTTGTTTTTCAATGCCTAATGATGATTCTTATGTATTTTTAGCTACTAAAAAGAATTTAAGATTGAAAAAATTCCTTACTCACAAATTTTAAGAAATCAAGAACTTTGTTTTTGAAAAAAATTTTACAAACAATTTATGATTTTTTTCTTCTACTTTACACAATTAAGTACAATATAAGAATCATTTAGATGTTAAGAAATAGAAATTCTTTGTAAATTAATGTAATTTTTTTACATTAAACACTACCAATAAATTTTATTATTTTGATATATCACTTAAAATTCTATATATAAAGAAAAGAAGCTTCATATTCATTTTATTTTAGTTTCATATTTCATATCACATTTATTTTCAGATATTGTAAAAAATACGTTATTACATAAGAAATTCAAAAGCGAAATTTCTAAAAATTGAAAGGTGAATGAAATTTTTTTGAAATTATTTTTAATGTAAAAAAACCTTACAAGAAACACTCATCATTTGAAATAAAAAGTTCAAAATTTGCATTATGAATGATAAGGAATGCTATGTGAAAGTGAGACGCGTCGGCGGACAAATTTACGCGCAGAAAATAATACGAAAATAATGCTCTAGTGATAGCGACACGCGCAATTGCGCTTATTAGTTCGTACATGCGGCGGATTGATCAATCCCGCAATCGATCACGAGTTCTTTCCTCGCGCGCGCATTTTATTCTACCTTCATTCACACTCGTTTACTTGCGGACACCATATTCGTTCGACAGAACACACACACATTACACATACACACATGTTATACCTATATGTATATATACGATTTTTCGATGTGTACATCGTCGTTTTCTGCGCCATTGTGTCGCAGCCGATCCAGCAATTTCCATGATTCTTCTGCGACTTCGCGATTATGTGTCTCTCTCTAAGGTCGATCGATACAATCGCGACACTTCACCACGTTTTAATCGTCGTCCTTCACGGCGAGATTTCATACTTGCAAATAGCAAACGCTTCGAAGTATCCTTAGAGGGATTATCACGATCGATCTTCTCGTACTCGAATTTTAATCCGACGAATCTGGAGAAAATCAACAGTAAATTGGTTAATCAAGGTCAAAATAAACGTGCACAGCACGAAATTACAAATAGATTATGTTGAAATGAACCATGTATATATAAATACACACACATACACACACACACACACACACACACACACACACACACACACACACACACACACACACACA
>NW_017259346.1:239599-240240 GCF_001594045.1 Atta colombica
CACACACATATATATACAATACATATGATATATCCCACTAAACTAATTCAACTAAGAGTAACATTACATACCAATATTATAATTTCCTACTCAATGAAATAATTATTACGTACAACACGTGTTATATTACATTTACATTGATGAGAGAAAAATTGTAATATTAATGTAATGACTGTCTGCGTTTACTGGGTACGAGATACATACCTACAATACATTTGTATACTGTATGTACATATATTTGATATCAAGCGCATGATTGCGGAGTGTCCCTGAATTCACATTCGCACAGGATTGACAGGATGCACAGTGCGATTTTCCATGCCAGAGAAAATAACTTTTTCCTTTGACAAAATTACGTCCGAACGATAGTTTTTAAATGAGAGTAGTTTTTAAAACTAACATGAATGAAAGAAGCAACTGTTTTATCATTTCGCTAAAGATTTTATAACTAGCGTTATTTAAATCTCGCTATTTTGAATGCAGCTTACTTAAGAAAAATTATGGAGTTGATATTTTTGCAATTATGATTGATAATAGATTAAGTAGTGATTCTTGCACAAGAATCTGAACTTGCACAAGAGAAAGTTTTATTTGCAGGACAAATATGTAAAAAAAGAAGGCTTTTTTATTTATATATATAT
>NW_017259346.1:240340-243633 GCF_001594045.1 Atta colombica
TAACTGTATCCAAGAGATATTTCCCAGAATACAGGAGATATCTCTCGAATAAGGTTATCCGCAATTTATCTGGAAATGAAGAAATTGGGCATTAATCAGTCCTTTTCAGAGAGTTCAACAATATCTACAAATATCTTACAAATATCTTTGATACAATATGTACAAATATCTTTGAATTTAATCTATTAATCAATTTATTTTATTTTCGGCCGATATGCCTCAGATATCGTTTAAAAAAACAGAAAATTGTAATGTAATTCTATGTATTTTAAAAAAGTTGTTCTCTATTCTGATATATATACTTTCTTTTTTTACTCTTCTTTCCTTTATTTTATTAGGCTCAAAACAACAATTTAGATTTGTCATGCATAATTGTTAAGATTTTTTAGAAATAGTAAACAATACTATATATGTTTAACGAATGTCGTTTCTGATTTGTGTGCAACTTCATTTCGATGCAGCTTTTATCCAAGGAAAAAGCTTTCTTTGACACAAAGAATCACATTGTGCTTCCGCGTATGTGAATTCTAGGATATTCGTATATTATCCAATTGTTCTAAATGAATGAAGGAACATTAACGAAAAAATAAATAAATCGATGTGATTTTTCATTTGCGCAATAAGAGAGTTTCGCCCACTGATTTGTATTACATGGATTGCTAATGTTTTGTATTTAATTAAAGATCCATTATGTTATAAGAACAAGATGAATCCATTTGTGAAATATTTTGTTTTGATTATTTATTTATTGTTATATTACATAAACAACGACATTTTTTATTTCACAATTTTTTAGTAATATGTATTTTTAAAAAGACACTAAATAACACACTATCATTAAATGTCGCACGTGGCAATTAAAGTAATGCGTTCAATCGGGGATATACTTTGACAATGCTAATTGTAATCTATCTAATCGTAATACATATCAGTGGTTTCGCCATATTGTTTATGCATACTTATCGTCCACAAATAAAAGGATATATATAGGCGACGATACTATGGCGCAATACGAGCAAGCTTATGTCAAGTATAGTTCGGCGTTTTCCTTTTTCCGCCATCTATCATTCGAACGGAGACTCCTTTAAATTAATGTTATATATCCGTATACAACTTTCAAGCACCCTGCAAGAGCACATTTTCTGCGACCTTTTTTCATCCGTGTGATTCTATTAAAAATGATTAAAGAAAAAAAAATAAGAAAAAACAAAGATGCGCGAACGCAAAACACACTCTCAAACGCAAAAACTCTCAAGAGTTTTGAGACAAATACTAATGTACTTAAACCATCTGTGAGTCTGCCTCGTCTTTTATAAAGTTCTTGCTATATTCAATCTATCGTATATTCAATTTGTATGCCCTATTGTCCCTCTACTGATATAATCAATCCCAATAGTCCATCTCTCAGCAGAAAAGTAAGTATACAATTCTTTTGTGGAATGATATTAACTCAAAAAGTAACTTAATTTTTTTGTATCTAAATAATTACTCAAATTTGAATTCAATCTATTCGTGTTCGTGCCGCAAAAGATTTAAATTTAATAAATGTACTAAAATTAAAATCTGCGTTTCAATTGTCCTTCAAAATCGGCACAAACTTTCCGGACAACCCAATATAATGTTCTCAAATACCAATAAATATAATACAACATGTTATTAATAGTAATGATTTTAATTGAGATGTTTTAGTGTCTCTGAGGTATAAAAACGTTGCAAATGACTATAATTCCTAGGTTAATTAAGTAAGATCAAGGAAAATTTTATAACAATTTTAAAATTCTGAACATAATTAATAAAGCTAAATAAATATAAGACTACTTCTGAATATAATAAAGATAATTAATAAAGCTACATTTTAATATTTAATTTTATAAAAGTTTTTTCTTCGTTCTAATATATTTTTTCTTTTAACTTTTTCTTTTTTAATATTCATGACAGTCATTTTTTTCTTAGATTAGATAACGCACTAAATATTTTCTGTAAAAGTAAAGACTTACAGTAATCCATCATATCGAGTAGATTCAACAGGTGTTTTTGATGAGGTAAATCCCTGCTCTTGTTCAAACTCGTTATTCGATACTCGCAACCGATTGTTCGAGTTTTTTCGATATTTTACGAAGTGTATCAGTTAACTAAACAATACGCTAATCACACGAATATATTCTCTAACAAATGTTTGTCATAAAATTCTCTTGACTAACAAATCAGACATAAATGCCGTCGAGTCGCATAAAGTGCAAAATCAACAAATGCGAAGTATTAGTGCTATCGAGACTCTCGAGCAATATATCGAACTTGCCGAGAGCTAATAAACCACGTGCGTTATATAACCCTACTCCGGATTTCAGAGCATTCGCTTAGCAACCATCGGTAAGCGAGAGTAGTTGCGTGTCAGTCGCACGCTAGTGATTGTTTAAATGAGATTGAACGTGTAAAAATATTTTCCCTGGGGAATTCCTTGTAAAAAACGAATGGAATATCTCTAAAAAAAATTACTGAGGAAAATTGCAGTCAAATTGTCACATTCTAATGAATGACAGCAAAGTAGAAACATTTCTGAATGAGTTCTGAGAAATTAATGAATAGGAAATTCCTTGCCAATGCGATTCAGTAATTACGATCAAAGCTGTCATCATTTTATTCATTATCTAGACACGTGGATATATCTTGCAGTGGATTGTGCATACATGTAATATGTTTCATACGTGAATTATAGCAATAACTTATACATGTTAATTTTTAAAATAGAATGATTTTTACAGAAATCTAATTATTTAATACTAGTCAATTTAATCCTGGAAGATAGTGATTAATTATTTATCTATACAATATCTTTATAACAAAGGATTTCACTTTACAATAGTCAGGAAGAAAATATAACGTCACTGTATGATTGTCATAACAAAATAACACAAAGCATTTGCACATGATATTACTGTAATGTAATAAAGCAGACATTCACACGTCATCATGATGCAATTATGATTATTGTGATGCATCTGTGACGTTTTTTGGTATGGGGGTATAATATACAATATTGAATCAATAACTTAGAAATGTTTAATTGTAGCATTGCGAATATTGCATCAACGTTGTAAAATGTAAATTCAACATTCAAAAAGTATTCACATTTTATTATTGACAATTGCAACGTCACATTCTTTCATCATTCTATGCATTATTATTATTATTATTATTATTATTATTATTATATTAAATATTAAAAGCACTGAATAACTTAAAATAATTAATCTCTATTTCCTAGTATTAAATTTCTGTAAGGACATAACCGT
>NW_017259346.1:243733-245680 GCF_001594045.1 Atta colombica
TAATAATCCTTATCATAATAATGCAATAGTAAATACCAGACAGAACAAGTAATCAACAATTAGAAGTGTTGAAGTCATTGAGTGAATACAAGATAATTTAAGAGTACAGACATTTGAAGACAAATGAGCAAAATGTTGAGTCAGCAATTGAGCAACCGGAGGCTGCTTGTCGACCTTCTGGCTCTGATGTTTGGTCTGGGTTCTTGGATCGGAGTAAATGGCGTCTACGTTCAGTTGCCACTCATAGTACACACAGCTCCAGAAGAATGGAGCCTGCCTGCGCACATGGTGATGCTAGTACAAATTGCCAACTTAGGTCCCATATTGTATACTCTATATATAAGGTAAATCTATATTTCATAACATTCCTTGGGACGATTGTATAACGAATCTAATACAAATGTGACTTTCAGATACACTGTTTGGGCATATGACAAATATATTATTTATGCTCTGCTGACCGCAGGAACGTTTGCCTGTATAACATTGAGTTTCCTGTATGATCATATTTCATTTGTGTTTGGCAAAGAACACTCGACTGCTCTCCTATCACTGATGTTTGTGACTGCTCTCGTCGGATGCACGAGTTCTGTTCTTTTCATACCATACATGAGGAACTATCGTGAGATTTACTTAGTATCTTATCTCGTCGGTGAGGGATTAAGCGGATTTGTACCGAGCGCAGTAGCATTGATTCAAGGCGTCGGTAATAATCCAGAATGCGTCAACGTCACTAAGCCAAACTCGACTCACCTAGAATTCATGCTTGCGGCATCGGATCCGAGATTCTCCTCTCAAATGTTTTTCATCTTCATCGGGATTTTGTTATGTCTGAGTTTTCTTTCGTTCTTAAGCCTAAACTGTTTGCCTGTAGCACGCGGAGAGAGAGTCAAGCTACCAAGCAGCATGGAAATGCTGCCGACCGACACGACAGCACCGCCGAGCTACAAAACTAATGCCGGCTGGAAAATGCCGAGATTTAACTATTATTATTTATTAGTCATGATGGCTGTAGTATGTTTACTCGGTAACGGTACTTTACCAAGCATACAGTCGTATTCTTGTCTACCATATGGCAGTATAGCGTATCACTTGACAGTTACGCTAGCTTCCATAGCTGGTCCATTGGCCATGTCCTTAGGTTTCTTTGTAAAAACGCCAGAAGTGAAACTCCTCAATATCCTTATGGTGGCTATTTTGGCACTTTCAAGCTTCGTCTTATATCTGGCCGCGAAATCGCCCTATCCTCCCTTGCAACATTCATGGATGGGTGAACTGATGGTAGTCTCTATATGGATAATTCTGTGCGGTTTAATTGGATTCGTAAAGATGGGAATTACGACATTGTATCGACCCGATCCCGGAAGGGGTCTTTATTACACTGGCGTTGCGACACAAATCGGATCATTAATAGGTGCAATTACCACGTTCGTTTTGGTCAATTACACAAAAATATTTCAGTCTTATTCACCCTGCACGTATCTTGCAGAAAATTAATGTAATCTGTACTTAGTCTTATCAATTATTTACATTATTGGTAATATTCGAAAATTTATTTTTAGACAATTTTTCTCTCAAGAAGAGTATTAGTAAATACATCAAATAAAGAAAGCCAAGATTGGTTAAATTTTGGATATATTATATATTCTTACTACTAGATAACTTATAATTCTTACTATTATTTTGACGCTACACATATAAAAACACTTAGCGATTACTAATTTACTAGCTTTATTACTCACAGAAAAAAACATGAGCAACTAATAAAGATGGCAACTATACAAATTTTATATGTACTTAGAATTGACATATATAATTTAACAATATAAAACAATATAAAAAAAACAATATAAATAAAATAATACACACACACACACACACACACACACACACACACACACACACACACACACACACACACACACACACACACACACACACACACAC
>NW_017259346.1:245780-246699 GCF_001594045.1 Atta colombica
CACACATACATATATATATAAAATTTAATAAACTATTTTAGTTGCAGTAACTATAAAATATGTTTGTTCAATTATATACGTTAATTCTTCTTGTTTCTAATCCTTGTGTTCGTACTATCGCTACTTGCATTTATCGTTCTATGTTTGTACGAAGCAACAAGAACTTGAGCGATCCTAATTTTCTCACAAGCTGAATTATAAACGAAGAGTAGTCTGACGTTACTGATAACATCGATTACACATCAGAAGAAAAAAAATGAGATAACAAGATGAAGTTCGTCCGTATTTAGGAAAGTTTATTGCACGTTCTGATTGGAGTCTGTTGTTTCTTCAGTAATGAATTTCTGTCAAGTTTCGAATCCTACTTTTGTCTACTATACGGACATCTCGTCTATCAATTGTCCATTGCCTAATTTGTAAACTCACTCGCGTGCTTTTGAGTTTAGATCAGGGTATCGAATATATAAAGATTATTAATTGCCTGTCTCTGGTATGTATTTGATCACTGGATGCTTACATTATATACATAATTCTATTGTCTTCTGTATCTCCGTTGTAAAAATCAACAGTCTGTGTCGAATTGATTGTTCTGTTCTGGATCGAATGGGCTTAGCAAGCGAAGCGATTATTTCATTCGTTTTAATATCGATTGTTTCAAGGCACATAACTTCTATTTTGAGAACAATTACTAAAAGGTTTCTGTACAGTAATGATGGCTCGAACTATTTTTATATATAAATTAGTTAACAAAAATAAGCAGACAATAAAAAAAAGAGTTTTTATGAAGATAGTAAGAATATCTTGTACCTTTAATGATAGATTGAAAATGTATTGTTCCAATTTTGGAACGAAAAAGTATACTTTAGCTAAGTAGTAGTAGTATAATATATGTATATATATAATATATGTATGTATATAT
>NW_017259346.1:246799-248257 GCF_001594045.1 Atta colombica
TATGTACCATAACAAATTTATGTAATTACACCTGTAGTCTCTTAACAAAGTAGTCTCTTAACAAAAATTGTTAGCTTTATTTGAAATTTTCTTTGCAAGAGCGAAAAAACTTATATAACTTTTCTTATTCAATCTGTTAAGATTTTTTTAAGAAAAATTAAATATTTTAGTTAACGAAATGTGCAAATGGTATGTAAAATACACAATTTTTGATCATCAAAATAAAATGATTGGTTTTGCAGTTAAAGGCAGGATTTTAGCTGATTTTGAACATCTACCATTCTTATTAAATATGATTTTAATAAATATAATTGCATTTGAAACAATAGGAATTTGAGAATTATTTTTTTGAAATTAAACTGGTTAGAGTTTTCCCTTTGATTTTAAAACTATTTCAGTCAAAAACATTTTTGAAACATTTAATTCGTAACTAAGAGGGAACTATAGAGTTCCAATACCTTATTTAAAATTTTTTTTTTATTTTGGATATAATGATTTTTCGATTTTTGCATATTCACATAAAAAAATTATGTAATACATTTATGCAATTACATTTTACAATTTCTGAATGTAGATATAATATATACTTAGCAAAATACGTAATATATTTTTAATAGCGAAAGTGTATTCACAACTTTTATATTACAAAGCCATCGCTACTTAACAATAAATAATATAAACATAGTATGTTTTAATATAATTATGATATAACATACTGTTGCAAAAATTTATTCAAATATTTATTATTTACAACAAATTTATTAAATCTTTAAATTGGAATCAATTATTTTATAAATGTAATTTGAATAGAGTTATTTTCGAATAAAACTTATATTTTGTTTTTATTTGCTGAAGTTCCCGTTGTCGAAATCTTCCACTTCACAGTTGGACGGAGAATTTATCTCTGTTGATTAAGTTTATTAAACGAATAAACAAATTTAATTTTTTCGCGAAAAATCGAATATATAATAAAATCGATTGAGATACGTACATTTTTTTCGCGATATTCTGTATAGGCGTCGCTCATGTGCTGTGTATAAAGTTACTAGGAAATCTAGTGACTTTAGTTATGTACAATCAAAAAGAAAGAGGAAGGCTTTTTTCTGTAATAGCAAAGTGCCCCTGCATACTACTATCCTCTGAAGAATTGGATGCGAACTACAATGAGCGGTATTCATAATCCGTTCTTATTTCAAGACTGTCTTAAGTAATGTCTTAAGACACTAATAAATAACGGTCTGATTGGTTCGTGACATCTTAAAACTGTACTTAAGATGAACTGTACTTAAGGTCTGACTATAAATACCGATCAATATCCATTTTTTTCGATGCTTCTGATGAATTAAATAAATTGCTGAAATCGTTGAAATCTCTATTAATTTGATAGATTTCCGGGAAAAAATATTTTACATATAATTATATATAATTTTATATATAAGTTTAAATATAATTACATAT
>NW_017259346.1:248271-253116 GCF_001594045.1 Atta colombica
TCAACAATTTACTTCCATCAGGCGCACCTGATTTATTTTCATAAAGAGCATATAAAATTTATAAATATACAATTTTACAAATATTTTTTAAAAATATTTTTTAAAGATGTCAAGATGAAAAATAAGATGTTTTGACTTATTAATTCTTATTTAGTGTTTTAAATATTTTTTATTTTAAATAAGTCGTATCAGTTTTTTACCGATACCTTATTTTATATTTTTTATTATATTTTTACTGTATTTTTTAAATAAGTCATAACAGTTATTTTATCGAGTTAGAATCGGTATTATACGTAAATTTAAAGAATTTTTAAAATACAGAATAATTTAGCAATAGTAGTGTCACAAATTAATTTTTTAGCTAAAAAAATTAAATAATGATTAACAAGATATTTATTATTTTCAACCAAAACTATATTGAGCGCAAATTGTTTCGCAATATTAATGAAAAATTTCACTATTTTTATATGTTCACTTATTTTTATATAAAAGTTATATAGAATATTATCAACATCTGAAGTATGAATCATTAAGAGTATAATGACAATTGAGACAATTGAGATCAAAAATACCTCACACACGCAATAATTACTAATTTTAAAAGAATCGCACAAATAATATAGAATAAAACTAGATATCCAGAGATATCACAAAGTAAAGCGTGAAATATACGATATAACGTACGTTTGACAAAATCATGTAAAATATGAATAATTGAATGAACCGTGAATATTTTCAAACACAATAGTTGGGAATCCAAACGCGCGGCGAATAGCAATAGATGGGGGAACATGTCACGCGGTGGTTGACTAACTACGTTACCATTTCGGCATTCGCTCGGCGACCTCAGAGCGAGATACATGTAGTATGAAATATTTCGCGTGTCGTATTAATCCATGAAAATTAAATGTTTACGAACGCGAATTGATCATACTTTGCGATATGAACCTGTCGAATGACTATCGTTCGTATATAATTATACTATCACATGCTCGAAATAGGCATCGAAATATATGACAATTCAGAAATTACGACTTTAGACCTTAATAATGTCCTTTTTAATGATTATGAGTGATAACACATCGATGGCTTTACATATCATTCTCTATTCGGATCGAAAGCACACGAGACATTAATTTAGATTTATTGAATTACCGGATTACGATTCAAAAGTAACATAAAGCTAAAATGCGTCAATCTTTTGTTAAAAATATTGCATACATTGCGCGAATTGTAACAAAGAGTTATTATAAACTATCACTTATTGTAACACAATTTTATCTAAGATATAGATGAGTTGTGTGCGTAACGAATCCAAGAAAAAAAGCAAAGATCGTGAAATAAAGCTTATTTATCGAAGAATCTTAAAAATATACTAGATTAGATTAGACTAGATTATTTTACTGATTTTATAATATACGTTAATATTTCGACAGTTAGATGATCGGCGAACAACTTTGGGAATTGTTTTGGTGCAGAAGGGTGGGCGGACGGCGCGTCACGTTTATGCGAAATTATCGCAGTCATTCCATTATCGAAATTCGTACAGGCAGTACGTGTCGCGTACCGCTCTTCTTTACATTTCTTTATGAACCGTAATCGCGACAAATGCTAAATAATATGAAATATTGTACTGAATACTAAAAGTATACGATTACTAGCTCATATGAATAATTATTCATAAAAGAATCGAGATGACAATCATATATCACAGAATAAATATTTCGTACGTTCATTCATTTGGAATCAAAATGCGATGGAAAAACAGAATTTATTAATTACTATTTTGCGATAATTACGACAACAATTAATTATTTTTAATTAATGTAACATTTTTGTTTCGCTTGAGTATAACTCTCAATTATTCTTCGAACGGTATCACAGGTATCACATAAAAAAGCAATGTTAATAAAAACTTTTATAACGCAAATAACGCAGTTTATGCGATCCTACTTTCACAATTAATATAATTTGCGCAATTAATAATTTAATTAATTTTTCGTTTTCGTGTAGCTTTCGTGTTATGAAAAAAGTTGAGTTAACTTTAAAACTATGAGTCATAAAAGACATACTTCTCTTTTTTTATTACTCTCTAGCTCATTCCATTAATTCTAATCATATCTTATAGACATCGTAATAAGAGATTCAGCTCTTTTATCTGCTCTGAATGTATTTTGCAATGGTGATGAATTAACGTATGCTTGATATTTATTTCTAAAAGTTCTATAATTGCACAATAATCTATAATTGCACAATAATATATAATACAATAGATAATAGCTGTATACACACATTTTTCAGATGATACTTTCCCTCTCACGGGTACACCTTGACGTGGTGAGAGGGCTCAGTATCCAGAGGATGAGTACACGAAAAAAAAAGTTTTTCCCAAGTATTTAAAAATTTTCGGATTATCTGAATGATATATCTAGATAAATTTTTAGATATTGAGTAAAATCGTTTTCTTCGTGTAAAAATCCAATGGGGAAGCTAACGTACCCTCGTCCGCCGATTTAATTGAAAATGAACGAACCGCAGCCGGTTCGTCGCGTCGCGCGTTTGCTTCGGAAGTGCCGTTAAAGTTATCGGACTAATGGACTTTTAACAAAACCCATTCGAAAGGCATTCTAGTTCGACGATGAAATCATATCTTCGATGTTTCGACAGGAAAGCGGAACTCTCTTTGGGACGTTGCTTAAGTGGTCACGGTCACTGCAACGCTCTCACGCCAAATGCTCGGGCACGAGGTGATGCCGGCCGCGTAATGTCACGCACTTCGTGATGCTGTGTTCGCGCGGTTTAGCAACTACTGTTGCTGTCGGTTAATTGAGGACGCGCTCTGTCTGTCGATCAACAGTTCGGCCTTTAACGGTAAGAAACAATCGATCGACTCGGATTCTTCTCTGGGCCTGTATTCGATAACTCGAGTTATACAATCGTTATGAGCACATAACGATTGCATAACGAGTTATAGAATTTCGCCCTGATGGGTCACCCAAAAAGGAGTTGTATAACTCTGGTCAGGGCGCTCATTTCTCTATCATTATCTACCAGCCTAAATTGCGTTTAATCTGACTTGGTCAGAGCCTAGCTCTAGTAGTTTTTTTTTAAAACTAGCTTCGTGACAAGGGGTTGGGTCCCATTTCCTGGATTGTCTAGATTGTTAGACAATCGGCAATGGTACCAACTTTACTCTTATTAGAGGTGCTTGTCACGTCTACCAGTCTCTTGGAATTGCTCGAGGTACAGCACCACTTGTGTCCCACTAGAACTAGCAGTTAGGGCGTATGACTGAGCCAATTTTAAACGTGATTTTGCGTAAAACAGAGGTGACGGACTCGATACGATCGATTTCGTCTTCTTTCGTGTGGGGCTTAACCCTTGTTCGGCATTCATCGTGTGTTTTGCAAGTACTCGTCGACGTGTGATGTTGATTCCAGCGATCGAAATAGAAATCTTATCATGGGTTTTGTAAACGTGGAGTGCCGCAGTGTCGCGCGAAAGACTTTTATAAATGAATAGTCCGCGCGCGTTTATATAGTATATTATTCGCGAGTGTTTTACGCGGGTGTCCTGTGCGAGAGGATGTCAACCCGATTCTGAGAGGAGGAGGAGGTCTGGAAGAGGCATTGAGCATCGGCGGAGCAACCTTAGGGTAAATATATTTTGCTTATGTAAAATCATTTACTTCATCTTAAATAAATCATCTTTCTTCTATTTCTTTTTGAATCGTTTTATTTTACAATGATTTAAAAATGATAATTAGAGAAGGATAATTTTAAAATTATTTTGAAATTTTTAATATATGCGAATTTTTAAGATTTGTTTTAAAAAATGTATAATTATTTTACAAATATCTCAATGATGAATTAAAAAATTCGATGTTTATAAAAATGACATATTTTGAAAATTATATGATTATTTTAAAGAGAACTTTGCGTTTTTTTTTTAAATATTGTTTGTGTTCTTTTTGATTTGTTATAACTCAAATTTTATATTTTTTTGTTACAGAATCATCGTAGCAACGCTGCAGATGTAACTCCGCTGTTGCGCGTCGGGTTGGTGAGTGACAAATTAATGTTTTTATTGAGGTAACGGATTTGTGGTAATTTTATTAATATATTATACATCTGTAAATGCATATATGCATTAATTTAATAAAAATATACGGATAGATATATGTATCCATACATTCCATACATCCGTTGTCTTAAAATGGATAAGTTAGAACAGATTAAGATAAACTTAATCCTGAATACCTTCTTATTATTGAATATATTGTGCATGCACTATTAAATTTATGTCATGTTACACCCAGTTTGAGTTATTTCTAATTATTGCTATATGTCGCCATTGTTTTTACACAATATTTCGTTAATTTAATTATAAGAATAAAGTAAAACTATAATATACTCAGAAGATTATTCAATTCAGCTCAAATTTTGTTTACTAATTGTATATTTATACGTTAATGTGAACGCTTTGATAGTTGAAGTAACTCAAGCTTGGTTTGATAATTCATGCTCAAAAATATAAATAAAATAAAAAGTTAACAGGTATTATTTCGGTAGTCGTGTTTTTTATACAAATATTAAAGTAACTCGGGAAAAAATATTTTATATATAATTATATACCACCTTGATCAAAAAGTTCCCGGAATTATCACCAGGTGATACTCTGAGTCAGCTGATTTGAGTTCTGTTTTTTTTTGGTTAGGTTGCCACATCTATCATTGACATTCCTACCAAATTTTATCACCATAGCTTGACATTTGTAAAAGTTACGCCGTCTTGAGTACATCTACTTCTGCACGTATTTTCGATTTTTTACAGTTTTAAAAATGGA
>NW_017259346.1:253216-256001 GCF_001594045.1 Atta colombica
ATTTTTATATAATTATATATAAAATATTTTTTTCCAGATAGATATCATGAAAAAGCGTTTGTTACAGTGTAACAAACAAATATTATTTTATTAATTTTCCTATTTATCCTATTCCTAATTATTTATTCAGGATTAAGTTTTAATTAAGTTGGTGCGGAAAGCAATATCTACGTACACATGTTTTACACTTATTTATATATATATATATGTTACTGATGAAATAACAACAAAAATTTTTATGTAATGCATATAATTTATTGATGTCACTTTTTTATAAAAGACAATTTATGGTTATTAATTATTGTTTATTTCAATACACTGACTTTAGCTTGATCTTTTATAACTTATCCATATATAGTAACTGGATTTTATATCAGTTAAAGTAGTAATGATGTAAGATCCAAAATATACATTTTACCAAGAAATTAAAGAATTTTATCTCATAATTATTTTAAAATTTTCAGAGTTCAGAGTTTTGCATAATTTAAAATACTTTAATTTTGAAATAATAAATTATACAAAAAATGATTCTATAAATAGTATAGAGTACACAATAGTAGGAATACACTCTAAATCTAAGATTTCTTGATGCATAAAATTATTCCCTTTGGATCTTACATCTGAATTTCTCATCTCTGCATGCTTTGAAATGAGATTCTGCAACGAATCGTTTGAATCATTAAGAATATGGGCCTTGAATTTTATCAGATATTAATTGAATCAGTAATTTTCAGTTTAATTTTAAATTAATTTTAAAGTTTTGTTCTTTAATTATAATGTTTATATTAAGAAATTTAATTTAATTTTATAATATTCGAAGCTTTTGAAATCAAAACGTTAATGATTAAAAAATTTTTTAATTTAGGTTTATTTTTAATCCTAATATTTATATTTTTCGAATAAACGCGACTTTATTCGTAATATTAATAAAATTGTTATTATTATTATTATTTATTATTCATATCAATATCTAATCAATTTTATTAATATTATGGCCTCTTCGCGACGCGTTCATGTTTCGCGCATCATTCAAAAATTTTATGCTTATTCTCGACGTTAGTCGGCAGCAATCTGTAGAAAAAAGGAATATTTCTCCTTGCTGTCGATTTCTGATATATGGAGCCAGAATATTGGCCAGGAGCAACGAAAGGTGAGTTCAATTTGGCCAGAAGAAAGAAAAGATATGAAGATATCAGGTAAAAAATTTTTCATGCATGAATATGTATAAATATGTATAAACATACATTAACACACATAAATATTCATAAACATTTATAATTACATATAAAATATGTCCATACATGTTCATACATCCTTTTTTTTATAAAATTACTTTTTAATATAATAGAAATAATAATAGTAATGTGAAAACATAAAAAATAATTAAAGAGATAATTTTCGCATTGTTTGTTTTAGAAAAAAACAAGTTTGGAAAAATATAAAAAAAATTGCTCATACATAATTATGCATAATTTTATATATAATTATACGTAAGTATTATACATAAGTAATTTTTTACATTTCTTCAAATTTGATATTTTTTAAAACAAATAGTTTGGAAATTATCTTTTTAATTATTTTTAATATTTTTACATTACTATTATTATTCCTATTACATTATAAAGTTTTTTCCAAAAAAGGAAGATATATGAACATGTATAGACATATTTCATATATAATTATAAATGTTTATGAATATTTATATGTGTTAATGTATGTTTATACATATTTATACATATTCATGCATGAAAAATTTTTTATCGGCTGGGGTGGTGGATAACACCAATCTGAGTTTGTAGAAGGTATATGTATATATAAATTGAATATTCGGGAGGGTAATTTACTCGCAATTGCGAGTTCTTATATTTTTTGAATTACTTCTTATTTAAAATACAAAAATAACCAACAAGGCTAATAAGAGTCAATGCGGATAATCAGACTCAAGTTTTGTAGATTTTTTAATGTACAAAACTTGCGTTTGATTATCCACACTGACTCTCATTTACCTTGTTATTTGTTAATTTTTTGTATTTTAAAGATGGAAACTCTGTTTTACTTATTATTATTTATTATTTACTCATTTATATAATATAATATTGCATTAGGTTATTCCGCTGAATTTATCAGTTCGTGATAGAATATGGTTAGGCATTAGCTGCGTTCAGCAGAGAAAGCAGCTTTGCAACTGTTATAAAGTTCTTTAATATGATTGATTTATACATTTAAATCTATAAGGAATCAAAAGCAAAAACCAATCGTATGTTTGAAGAATTTTGCAACATTTATAAAGCTGTTTTCTCTGTTGAATGAATCAGTCATTAACGTATTATATTCGCGATGTTATTATGACGTAATGTAGGTAGAAATACACGGATAGAGATAGAATAGGCAAGAATAAATGAAAATACGGGTAGATAGGACAAGTATAGATAGGTAGAGATAAATATAAATCATTTTAAATTAAAAAATTAAATGATTACAAATAGAATGACACTTAAATGAATTTCACGGTCGGGTAATTAAATTTTATTTTAAAAATAAAGTATAATGTGAATCTAAAAATGTTATATGATAATAAATCTAACTAGTAAACTATGTGACATGTAGGTAGAGATAGACATCATATGTACATACTTGATAATTGAAAAGGAGGGATTAAAAATTAAATAAGATTTTTAATTAATTTTAAATTTTATTTAATTATCAACATCCCGTTCCAATTATCAAATATAAAAATAAACCAAATTATATATACTTATATATAATTATATATAATTTTGAATTT
>NW_017259346.1:256101-264425 GCF_001594045.1 Atta colombica
TTATTATTTGTTATTTGCACAATAATTACTAATTAATTATACATTTATTAGAATATTTATTAGAATATTTATAACCATATTGAATATATCTATTCCAAAAATACATGTAACATTTCTTGCCGTAACAAATCAAATTTTTTGTTGTTATATTGATGAATTACATGAAATCGACGAAATATATAATAACAAAAATGTTTATTGATTGAAATGTTTATTGCTCCCCTGAAAATGAAACTTAATTTCTTATAAAATTTTGTAGTTATACAAAGTGTGTAACGCATTAATATTATAATTAATTTTATTATAATATAAATAAATATATGTATAATAGTACGTAATATAATATTAGGTACGTAATACAAAATTTTTGTAAATTTTTGTATGTTCAGATAAATTTCATGTTTATTATTTGTTATTTGCACAATAATTACTAATTAATTATACATTTATTAGAATATTTATTAGAATATTTATAACCATATTGAATATATCTATTCCAAAAATACATGTAACATTTATCTTGCCGTAACAAATCAAATTTTTTGTTGTTATATTGATGAATTACATGAAATCGACGAAACATATAATAACAAAAATGTTTATTGATTTAACGAATTGATAAATATTTAATTTTAAAATTTTCTTAAAATTTGGATTTTATTTTGAATATCAAAAAAAGT
This sequence comes from Atta colombica, assembly GCF_001594045.1. NCBI lineage: Eukaryota > Metazoa > Arthropoda > Insecta > Hymenoptera > Formicidae > Atta > Atta colombica. The sequence goes on from NW_017259346.1 coordinate 256,782, forward strand.
CATTAATAATTTTAAGTGTAACTTCTAATTAAAAATTTGTTGTTTAGAATAATCGTGAGTTTTTCTTAGTAAGATTTTATCTTAAATAAAAAAAAGTAAAGATTACAGCTTTGAGGCAATAAGGTTAAATAATTTAAATAATTAGCTTCTTATTTCTTTTTTTACATTTTTATTTCCTTTTTGACATTTATATTTTTAACATTATAAAATTACAAGTATATCTTAGTGATTGATTTATTATATGCAAAGACCTTATCGCTCTCACGTCAGATATAGCCAGTGAATGCATAATTTGTATGTCGATGGAAAATCGTAATTGTTTTCATGGAAAATTATTCCTCGTCGTTTTCCGTAAAGTCTCTATAGATCTTGTTTGGTGTTCCGTTCAAGATTTTGTACAGAATCAGAATTAATCCTGGAATTAATCCTTTTGTCAGTTCCTGAAAGTAATCATTTTATTAATGATTCAATGACAATTGCTATATATTTTAAAGTCAAGTTGTCAAATTAATTCATGGTATATTTTAGAATACAATTTTCGTCGCTTTCTTAATTTTACTAACGTTCTCCCATTATAGTAATAATGTTAATAATAGATTGTTTTAATGGAAATAGGAATTTAGTATTGAATGATTAATATGGATATATTATTTGTATAAATTTAAATTATGAAGTAAATAAATTTAAATTTTACAAATAATTTGCTTATTCTTTTATGATTGCTTTAACAAAATATGGTTACGAATGTGTATATTTAATCTTCTAACTATCATTTTAAAAATAATTTTTAGGTATTGGACATCCCGCCATTCTAGAATGTTATTAGGATTAATTCTAATTTATATAATATATATTTCTATAATGAAATACATGCAGATATTATGAGATTATATTTAACAAATTTTAATTTTTGTCGATTTAGTTTAAATAATTTTTACCAAAATATCTTATATTCTTTTAACAATGTATCATGATTACATAAATTTAACTTTTTTATTTAAAAATATGTGAGTACAAAAAAATTCGAGATAAGTCGAAGGTACCCTCATATTAGCGGGATATTTATAATTAAAATTTTTAAAACATAAATACAAAAAAGGAATTGTTAAATTTTATAATAAATTTTCGTTATAAATATTCTTTAAAATCCCGTTATTATCGGGTTTAGCTTATCTTGAACAGTTGGTATCCGAGAAACTTTTGTACATATAAAAAATTACAATAACGCATGTATTTTATTATTATTAAATATATTCCTTCGTAACCATTATTCCATAAAGAAAGAAATCATTTATCTATTCATTTATTTTTAATAAGCGATCATTTTTAGTAATGTGTGGCAGAACACATTTTCTCGTGAATTTTAATATTATATTAAAGATGCAATAAAAATGTTAATTGTAATTGACATTCTACTAAAATTACTATCGTAAGTGATCTGAAAAATTTGGGATTTACATCCTCTAACATGACCGCTGATATTTGACGGATTGCTTAACTTTTCTTTGTGAATGGATTTTGTGAATTTGAATTAGAATATATCAATTCTCTCTCATTATGAAGATTGTTCTTCTTTATATCTAATACTAACTAACATATCACAAAGCGGAGGGACTTTGATGTGATCAAATTATTATTAATAGGGATAATTATCTTGAATGCGATGAAAGTGCTGTCATAAATATACTAATAACTTTTTATCGCGATATTAATAAGTTTTATAATATCACAAATTAATAATTAATAATCAATACGATCTAATTGTTGTTAGTATTTCATTTCGTTTATCTCAACATTTTGTTAAATACTGGTTTAGAAAAATTTGTGTTATCGTATATATTTTCGACGTTTTCGTATAATTCCGCATTATTAAATTTTGTTAATTATATTTCTATAATATAATATAATTTTTTATTATATTTCGAACAGCATTCATAATTATATATATTTATATTTGTATTGTAAATAATTTTTATTATATAAAGGATTACAATAAAAAATAATATTAAAAAAGTTATTCATTATGATTACTAATTATGTTATCGTATTTCGCAAATCATAATGAAATATAATGAACGAAAAATACAATAAAATAATTAATTAGAGAAACAAAAAATAAATTTAAAATATACTTTCTTTCAAAAACGGATTTCTAAATTTTATCAATAGCCCGTTTTTTACGGGTTAGTATACTTATTAAAGAAAAGAGGATCGCCGATAAAATCGACGGAGTGGAAGGCCTCTAACTTGTTTTTTATCAAATTAAACCTCAAATTAACGATGTATGATTGAAAAAGTATGAATTGTATTTAAAGTCTCTATAATTATTAGTAATTATAGAGGCTTTAGAATATTCTTACATATTAGTAATTAAGTAAAACATACGTATTATATATTAGTAATTTGGCTAAAAATCTGCATGAAAAAAATAATTTCGTAATTCCACTTTTATGCAAACCCATATTATAAGACAAAATTCTCTAAATTAACTTGTTTGAATATTTAATTTCGAGTTTCTTAAAATTCAACAACTTTTATTTCCAGTAGAAGATGCGAAATTGAAATTTTCGTTTAAAGACCCATTAATAAATATTGTATTAAAAGATTTATTAAATAAAAACGATAAAGATTGTTATTGCAGAACCAGAATTCAGATTTTCTTAAAATATACGCGAATTTTGTGTTATGCTATGCATTTTATATGAGGTATCTTATAGATACAAACAAAATGTTGTAAAAATGTTGTAAAAATGTTGTATAAGCAATTTATATTTTATATTTTATATAATATTAAAAAGTTTAAGTCTATTTTTATATCTTATTATATTGTATTGTCTGATTACTTTGTATATTATACTTATTTCTTTATGTTTTTTTTTATTTTGATATTAAATAAATACATTGCATGAAAATATTAAATTCGTCTTTATGTAATACATAAAAACATTCAAATCCAGCAAACTTCAATTAAGTTACACGAAACGTATCTCACATATTACAATTAGTTGTAATTTGCCATAAGAATATAACTGTAATATATTATGTGTGTTATTCTATAGTTATATTGTTACATATAATTTAGTGTGCTGAGAAAAAGAGGACGTTACAAATTGGTGAGGATGCTCTATTGGACAGAGGGCCTCTGTCCAATACAACAGGCTTGAGGTTGATTCTTTTCTATTCATTTAAATTTACTGTACAACTTTAAATTAAATGTAATTTGTTTATAATTAGAAGAATTTCAACTTTATTCAAATTGCAAATTGCAAATTGCAATATGATAAAGTAGCGCATTAATTGGTCCGCTATCATTTCAGGAATTCCCATCCTATATTTAAATACCTATATATGTGTTACTTTTAAATTTCAACAATTTAATTAGATATTTTAAAGGTACACTATTTAAAGGATCACCTGTTCTATTCTATAAAAATAGACAAACTTTAAGATAAAATAACTTCGTAAAAAAATCATTATATCGAGATGTCCAAAAAAGTATTTTACAGCTTGAAATCTCTACTTTTCAGATTGGTACTTAAAAAAATCGGTCTTACAGATATTTTATGAAATTACAAACATAAATGAAAACGCATCAGATCTCAAAATTTGTTACAAAATTTGTGAAATTTTATAACATGAATTAAAAATTGCATACAAATGTAATTTACAGTTTTCGAAAGAGCGATTCTTGAGCTTTAATTTGCTTTTTTATCTCGGTTATTCTTTACATACATTCTTTTTCATCGAGGGTCGTTTTTGCTTCAATAATTTGCTTGAATAATTCGGAGAAAGAATCATGCAAAGCTTCATAAAAAAAAAACATTAAAGGGAAAGATTCATTCTTTCGAAAATTATAAACCGCATTTATGCACAATTTTTAATTCGTCCCGTGGAACTTCGCAAATTTCATAAAAAATTTTGAGATCTGATTTCATTTATGTTCATAAAGCAGAGTTTTTATTGGATATCGCTCGTTGATTCTCTCATTCAGTGTGTAATAAGCATTAAGACTGATATTTATAATCGGTTCTTATTTTAAGACTATCTTAAATAATATCCTAAGATGCTAATACTTTTTGATTGGTTCATGATACTTTTGTACTGTATCTTAAGACGATCTTAAATATAAGAGCTGACTGTAAATATAGGCAGAAAGAAACCTAAATATTAATTTGATAAATTTTAGTTATTTCAGCGATTTCTGCGATTTATTTCCATCAGAAGCACTGCAAAAATGGATATTGTTGTGTAGTTTACATCTATTTCTTCAGAGGGCAGTAGTGCGCGGCAGCACTTTGTGGTTACTGGAAAAAGGCCCTCACATCCTGTCTTAGGTTTCTCTTTGGTACAGTGATGTATTATGTGTTCCTACAATTAGCTGTATAAGATACTCGATAGTAGATGATCGTTACGTTTAATAACACGACAGATCAGGCATCATAAACATTCGTGATTAGAACACACTCAGTTTTTGTTGAATCGCCTCGTTAATCTCTAGCAGATTGAATGAAAATACTTAGATTTGCACGGTTCAAGGAAAAATGGATGACGAAAATGCAAGCTGCTCGTATGACAGCGAAGATGATGCACAACTGTCACTGCCTGATCTTCCGGTCGAGGTTTGTACAAAACGAAAAAAAAAACGCTGAGATTTTTATCTTCTGTTCGCGTGAAATTCATTTTTTTTTTTTTAAATCGCCGCTATTATCTCGTCAGTAGCTTTTCAATGAAGTGAACTTTCTCATTCATTCCGACCGCAGCATCTGTTTGATTGTGCGTTTAATTTGTTATTGTGCTACATTTCAGATATTTCTGCATATATGCTCCTTCTTAGAAGCGTCGACATTAGTACACGGTTTGAGTCTGGTGTGCAAACAGTTCTACCTGATTTTGAAGGATGATTCATTGTGGAAAGCGCGAATTAACCATATATGGCCAGATGCTAGCTACCCACTCTTGCGTCCTGGTTAGCTCAAATTGATAGCACTTTACGCCTTGCACGACCACTCATTTTGTAAATAAATGAAACACAGTTTGTATTCTGCTCCAGCGCTGTTCGAACTTGCACATGCATATGTAGGTTGTACTTATATCAGTTGCTTATATCATGTCAGATTTTGTTTTTGCATTTCATTTTTCTTTGTCTTGAAAAAATTTTTTTTTTAATATTTTATAAAAAGATATATATTACATTTCTCATTTATAAGAAATCAAACAAGTTTGTTTGAACAACTCTGTTTGCAATAACTTGATATGCATAAAATAAGAACTTGAATAAAAATCTCAATCAAGAATGTGCTTGTTTATTTGTTCTTAATTCAAGGTGTATGTATAAGCATTTATTTATATTTAATATCATATCATAATACAAGGAAGTTTTTCTCTTATTTCTTTGATATAAGAAGTTATATGATATTTCAGCGAGACCCGATAAACTGTTTTGGAAATTGTCATGTGTTGCGATCGAGAAACAAACAGCACTATGGAAAGATTCCGTAGTCGATAAACTTATAATTGCGAGCGCACAGTACAGCACCGTGGATGCTCTGCTACTGATGCACGTAGGTAGTATATTAAATTATACAATAAAAAATATTTTATATTTGTGTTAAAACCACAGATTTTTATTAATCTTTTTGTATTGAATTTTTAACAGATCTGAGTATTTTTTAACATAATGTGATTGTAATTGATCTGAGTGTATTTTAACATAATGTGATTGTGGTTTTTAAATATTTTGTGTTATATTCAACATTTTTTTAAATAACACAATTTATGAACAATCAACTTAAAAATAATTTATAAAATACTTTAATACATATAAGTTCTAAGATAAATAAATAAAATGCACAATAAAAATATTAATTTTACTAAAATAATATGCTTTAGCAAATTTGTTTAAATATTACGTTAATGTTATATTCTTTGTATTAATTTTTTACATAATGTTATTTCTTAACATATTCTTAACGATGATTTTTATTCTCAGAATGGAACCATATGTATAGCTGGTGCGAGAGATCGCACCCTGCTTTACTGGAAACTTCCCTCACACGAGAATCCTCCTTCTTCCGAGAATGGGAACACTGTTTGCACAGATTCCGCGCATAACGGATGGATCTGGGATCTGACGGCGATAGATAACACGATCTACAGTTGCAGTTGGGATCAGAGCGTCAAGTCATGGATGCTAATCAATACTGGTCTCGTTAAGCTGAAAACTTACGAGATGTAAGTGATAGCAAAATTATTTCTTCCAATCTCTTTGATAAAAAGACTGGACGAGAAAGATTATTCCTGTTTGTGAGAGAAATAATTATTTTTCTTTAAACTATTTGAATGCGATACAACAAAACAGTTTCTTTTGATCGCTTCGTGATAAGAAGTCCAAGCGAAGAAGATAAGCAATTTCTGTAGGAGAAATTATTTTCCTTCAAATTATTTTTTCTACTGGAATTATTTACCTTGTTGACAGTTATTTTTCCTACAGGAATTACTATAAATCTCGCTTGTTGACAAATGATTCGGAAACGCAATTCTAAAGTTTACTCGCCAAACAGAGTTTGCTATATATTATTATTTTGAGTATATCATTTTGATATATCAATATTAAATATTTCAGGAACACTGCGTCAGGTGCACTGCTATGTGTGTCGTCGTGTCCAGAGCAGGCCCTCTTTGCAACCGGCTCGTATAGTAGGACCATATTTGTGTTCGATTCGAGATCAGGACACAAACCGATTAGGCAGTATCGACCGCACACTGGGGCTGTGATTAAGCTGACCATGAACTCGGAATACATCTTGTCCGCCAGTGAGGATAAGACAGTGTCCGTTTGGGATCAAAGAGCTGGACGGACCATGAAGTCTATCACAGTAATTTCATCCCGTATTTTTATCATCGCATAAAGAGCTGCAACTACGATATCGCGAATGTATTTTTTAGATTTCAGGCGAAGCGTTTCCCATGTGTATGAGCATGCAACGGGATTGTGTTTGTGTGGGGGACAGTACTGCGAAGTTGCATGTGCTAAATCCAAAGAACGATTTTGAGTTAGTGAAATCTTATTCTACCAAACATACGAAAGGAATAACGGGGGTGCATCTGGCGCATGGATGTCTGATAACGAGCTCCAAGGATGGCACTGTTAGAATTTCAAGCCCTACGGATCCACCGAAGCTTATTGCTACTTTCCTTTCAGGATTCGGAGAGATCGCCAGTGTGAGTATTATTTATGTAGAAAGATGTCTGTTTTGCTGAAGTACCTGAAAACTTAACACAGCAACAAAGAGTTTTGTATTTGTGTTTTAAGCGGACCATTCAAGTGCGGACATCTTGTTAAACTTTTATGTTGAATTTTTTTAAATAATTAGATAAATAAAGATAAAACGAGCATTAGCAGATCTTAATAATATATTTGGGAATAATAAAATATTCCATTATTCCATTATTGAACTAATTTTATTAATCATTTAATATATTGATGCATAAAAAAAATGTTTTATATAATTTTATAGATGTTGATATAATGATTTTATATAAATTTTGATTATCTCCTCCGAATTGGTAAAGTTCTTAAAATTCACGATATTTTTATAAACCTGTAAATAATAGCTTGTATTATATTATATATATATATATATA
>NW_017259346.1:264493-276434 GCF_001594045.1 Atta colombica
TATATTCTTAGTTTTTACTAAGATACTATTCTAACGCGCTCTCTTAACAGAATGTAATATATATCGTTTTGCAAAAGTAGAAGTATGTCGTTTCATTTGTTTCGTTGAAAATTCGTTTTAGTAAAAGCTTTACTAACATCACTTATAATTATAAGTTGAGCTTTACTAACATCGCTTATAATTATAAGCTGAACGATAATGATAGCTACAATTATAACATCGAGTTTATAATTATAGCATATTCATGAAGCAATATTTTGAAGAATAAGAGAAAATGTATTTTTATGATACAATTAAGTTCAATTTTAACATATAATATATATTTTATACATTGCATTATATCGTATGTTATATTGTCATATTATCATGTTTGTCATTCTGCAGATTTTTTGTGATGTTATATTTTATATTAATATATTTTAATATAATTTATGTTTTCCGCGCATGAAACTACACTTCGAACATGTGATTTGAGAAGACGACGTTTAAGGACTTTTCGAATACCGGACGTCTGTTTATAACATTTATAAACGAAAATACAAATCGTGTATTCGAATGATAGAAGAATCTCTCATTCCTGTGTCGGAATTTACACCATTCCCAAATCATCGATTTAATAATTTTTATCTTTTAATAATTTTAAATATTATTTTATATTTATTTTAATTAATCTTTTAATAATTTTGGAAGCTATTTTATTGCCATTTTGATATTACCATGATTTTGTTTTATTTATATAGGTCCCGCGAACGCAGGACGAAACTTGAATTTTCCGCGACGTCACGTGACGTATCGCACCGCGTCACGTGATATGATTTCAAGCGAATTACGTTGGCGATTAGTTTTTTCGTACTTGCGACGAGCCGCGGTTGACGGGTGCTTTTGTTTCACATTAAGGGCGAACCAAGTGTCCTAAATTTACTTGCTATACGTGTGCGCAAAGTAATGTCATTGTGACCATTATTGTGTCTTATCATTCGCGCGTTCGTTCCGCTTCACGCGCTCGCCCGAGAGAGTGAGCCGAGTTCATGATCGCGTATGAAGAGGTTAGCGCTCGTGGACGCGACGGCGCCAAGTTCGTACAGATAATCGCGGGAATCTCCGGTGGCAAACTTGTTCAAGAACGCAATGGAATCCTGAATCTTCTTGGAGAATAATAGAGAACGAAACAAAGTCGACGAAGCGGCTTCCGCAATCCATTGAAATTGCCGATTCACGACGTTGGCGGAATAGCGGTAAATCGCACTTGGTATGTTTTGCAACGTATTAGAATTCAAATTGGTGGTAAACATAAGATGTAGCAGTAAAAATTTTAATTATAAAATTTAAAATTAATTTTATATTTTTGACATTTAATAATTATATATTAATGTCTTTTATATCATGTATATATATATAAAATTTTACAATTGAATATTGATTGATATATAATTATTTAATAAATTAAAAACGCACATCTAAATTAAACGAAATATTTAATTATTAAATGAAATACATTTAAATATATAACAACTGAAAAATATATAAACATATAAAAATTAAATACATGTAATATGAAAATAACAATTACAAGAGCGGGCGATTACAAAATAGGGAAGAGAAAGAGGGAGGAAAATGTGAGATTTCGTGGTAAAATTAACAAATCGTTATATTGGCTTTTGATTCACCCGTTTATTCACGCAAAACAAGAATAGACTTGGATATCCGTGTCGTTAATCGTACTCATTGTACACATCTGTCCATATACATACAATATCGCGCGTCATACGCATCCACGAAATGCATATACGAAATGTGGTGTATACACATTACATATTATATGTATATATAATATAATTTTACTTTAATTAAATAGGATACGATTCCTCAGCCCTTTCTCATCTTCGTTCTCAAATTTAGCCGCGTATAATGTGTATATCTGAGTATGCGTATATATATGTATATATACTAATATTTTTCCTTTTCATATCTCCGGACACGTGTATTACACCCGTTCCCTGTATTTCTGCGTGTATTCGTGTGCAAATAAAAATATCTCACGCGTATGTCGTTACCATCGTTTGCAAATGTGAAGAAAAACTATCCAGCGAAAGTCGACGATGTCTCGTAAAAGTGTACACACATCGTCTGCTCATGTCGAGTTTATTCATGTCGGAAAGGAAAAGAACTAAAAAAAAAAGTAAAAAAGAAAGAATGAGAAGAACGGAAAAACGTATCCGCAGTCGTGCACGCACGCACGCATGCACGCACAGGTTTTTTTCCCGCGTGCATCGACGAAAGATCAAATCGCAGCTTGCAACTCGCGTCGACAGGTGCGAAACGGGAAGTGACGAATTAACGCTCACAAACGAGTTCGCGAACCTATTTCGTCGGTCGTTCCGTTTCGCGATAATTGTTTGCATTATGCGTGTCCCTTACAGAAATTTACTAGAAGATAATGATTAATTATTTAATTTGTATTGAATTTGAAGTAATTAATTGAATTAATTTGAAGCATTGTAGTTTCGTGTTTTCATTATGAAAAATATGGATATGGATTTAACATGATGTCCATATAATTCTCACTGTATTATTAATATGGTGTGAATTTAAAACGCTTGGCGTTTTATATCAATACCATCATAATATGTATTAAAAACTTGTATTAAATCTATTCCATATTGGTGTTTGTATCAATATCATATGTAGATTTAAAGCTCATTGTTAAATACATATTGATGTTTATATCAGCATTAACAGGATGAGAATTATATAGATACCACATGGAGTTAAATCCATTCATATTTTTTAGTCTTTAATACTCAAAATAAATATCAATAATCAAAGAGGCATCTTGGAAATGTCTTTAGACATAGGAACATCTTCTGATGTCTTTAGAACGTTCCTTGAAGATTTATGCTGTATGGAATGTAATTAATCATGACCTTTCAACATTAAATTAGATTTCTGTAAGGGATATTCCATCCTCCCGGAGATTTTTTATTTTGCAGCGACTCTGAACACAATATTCATCTATCGAATACATCTGTCGAGACGCGATAAGATATTCTCAAATAAAATTGTGAGAAAAATATTTCTGCGAGAAATATGTAGGGCAAGTATTTTACTGCGCGAAGTGCGCTCAATTTTTCATGAAAACTGTGACGTTAAAGGACTCCACCTATCGATGCTGCTGCACATAATTGCGCTGCACGTTGTTCGGATGATGCTTTTACGTTACATAAATAAAAACGCTGATTTTCTGATGCGCCAAAAAACGCGCGTGTTCGAGATTCAGGCTGGCTTCAGGGGAAACACTTCGGAATGCATGAATCAAACTTGCAAATTTTATATCTTAAACAAATGATATAAAAACCACAACAAAATCGGACAGCAAAAAAAATAATACAAAATAGACGCAAGATCGCTATCTAAACACATATTGATTGTATTGTAAATATGTGCCTCTCGATCTTCCTCTTTTAACATAAAAACTTTTAACATAAAAAATTACGAATTTGTTGACGCAGCCTTTTTCTTCGCGATGTGCAAGAAATGAATGCAAAATAGATGCAAATGTAAAATAAGTGGAATGTATGACGGAGCAATTATACAAATTTGAGCCTCGCCTCGAAGTGTTCGAGTTCTCGAAGACCGTACCTGACGATCGCAGTGACGGAATGATTTCAATACTGATTTTGGAATGGTTCGTAATTCTCTCAGAATGGAAACAAGATGTCGCAAGGCAAGGTAGGATTTTCGTGGAGCGCGTCCTCCGGAATCTTCGAAATCGAGAGAAAATCAGAAAATTCGAAATTTCAGATTTTTAAACTTTGAAAGCCATTTTGACTAATGAAGTTGAATAAAATTAATATTAATTTTCGTTTAATCGCAATCTTTTCCATTCTCTAGAAATAGAAAATTAGAATATTGTAAACTTCATTTATTCTTGCCAATTTGATGGATGCAAGTTGAATTGAAATCGAAACTTGTCGACAAAAACTTAAATTAATTTAACATTTCTACCAATTGAGTTACTTCAAAATTTTTTCTATTTTTCATTGGCATCTCGCGAGATCGACTCATTGTGTGCCATTCTTTTCTATTTATCTTGGGTTCTTCGATGATAAGTCCTCAGACTGACTTTCTCTCGGGATTGTTTACGTATACACTTAGGCAATCAGCCAATTGAACATTTGAGGACGCGTGTCTTACCCCATTATGCCCGGAGACATCGCTTCCTCGGCTAGGTATGCGCGCTGCTAATACTCTTGCTTCGTTATGTGTCGCTTATATATAACTTAAAAACGTGAAAAAATAAATAAATACTACGCGTTTCGTGCGCGACTCCGTCTGCCGGACGGGCGCGGAAGAAGACGCTCTCCGTTGCTCGCAACGTCGCTCGCAAATAAAGTACAGGATACCTCTTCATTTATCTGCCTCTTTCACGAAGCTTTTAAGAATGGTTGCGTTCAACAGAGAAAGCAGTTTTGCAACTGTAAAATTCTTTAATTCGATTGATTTATACATTTAGATCCATTAACAGAAACTAAAGGCAAGATCTATCACATTGAAGAATTTTATAACAGTTTCGAAGCTGCTTTACTCTAAAAAATATCGATATGGAGTATTGATATAATTGTTACTGTTGATATTCATTAATATTAATACCAACATAATTTAATACCATAAATTTTAAATCCACATCATGATGGTTATAAACACCATAGATTTAAAATTCACATCATGTTGATATTAATATATTTAATATTTTAATACCAATTAATATTTTTAGAAAAAAAAAATGTTTCTCTCCTGAACGCAGCCATTGTCACATATACATTCGACTCGCGCATAATTGAATATCGTTGGACATTGTCAGCATCTCTTCCACCGTAACGCCCGGTGCGTTTACCTCGGCGAAAACGTCGTCATATAAATTGCAATAATAACAACAATAATTCTACTATGACATAATAATAATAATATTAATAATGCGGTCGCGATTTGAACGACCGATGGACCTTCGATCTACTCTTCTTAATTGTCTGTTTTAAAATACTTAGCCGAATAAAAAAAAATCTTCTTTCAAATATTCGCCAAATTCCCACATTTGTTTTTTATTGTTTTTTCCGTATGCCTAAAAACGTTAAAATATGTATTATATCTGTGTTACGCGATGTATTCTAACTACCAACACTTTCTTCGTCCGTCGCGCGTACATTTTTTATAAACGACTAAAGGCTCAGTAATTAAACAACAAACGGATGAAGAATGGCGATAATAATAAAAATATAATCCTGACGTAAAAATAATCGAATAATAATATTATAATAATAATAATAATAATAATAATAATAATAATATAGATTACCGTTATTACTACATAGTGATGAATGATGGCGATTAATTAATTAATGATTAATCGAATAAAAAAAAACGAGTGGCGTGGTGCGCGAGAGCGCAGATATTTTATCGACTAGAATTCGTATAGATTCGCTGTGTGAGTGTGTGAGTGTTTACTTGTATGGCTCAATCGTATCATTTCGCTCCCCGTGGCTCATTATTTAGTATATTATTGTGTAACTTCGTTCTTCGTTGTGTCAAGCAACAACGCGACTCACCGCGAAGAGGATCGCCGTCTCTCTTCCCGGTTTCCCTGCGAATTCTCTCAATCGTACTCTCGTCGCACCGCGAGTACTCGCCGATGTTAGTACAGAACGACGTTCGCGATATCCCTCGCTATTACGTGGACATCAAAACCACGTCTCGAGTTGGCAGATGAATCGCATTGATCGCACATTCCGTGTGGCCGTGAATTTCTCACCGCGAGTTCTTCCTGAACTTCATAGACGTCGTAAGTATTACCGTACCGTTCTCCAGTTTATCATCTCCAGATGAAACTATCCGGACTCTGACAAAGATTTTAACGATTTCTTCGGAATTCGGAGATCGATACGCGGTTCGCTCGGCGTGTTCACTGTTCTCCAATGCGACGTCTGATCATCCCTCTTCAGGTGAAGAAGGGTATCGAATTAAATCTCGTAAGACTCGAGACTCCTCGAAATTCGCGAAACAATGATGATCGTCGCGCCGAGGTCCACTTCTTCGTTCTTCTTGTAATCCTTTTTTCAGACCGTGTTCTACATCGATCTACTTCTTGGTCTTTGCATATGTATGTTTGTATGTGTATGCGTGTACTTGTATGCATGCATATATGTGTGAGGATGTGTGCGCCGAGTGACGTGTCTCCTTCGTGGTGCGGCGCGTCGTTGCTCCGACCATGTTCCGTTTACTTCTTGCGACCTAGGTACTCGACCATCTCCTGCAACCTTTCCTTCTCGTCCTCAAGCAGCAGCGCTTGGATGCAGCTCGTGAAGTATTGTGTGCTGAAGCAGTCTTGCCTGTGATTCGAACAAAGATCGAGAACAGAAAAATCAATTAGTTCATTGGTGAATACCGATTAATTACTAAAACTTAATGCGTTCACTGGATCTGTTCGCAATTTGTTTCAATAGATTGGTAAATAGTTGAAAAACTTTGGTTATAGCAAAATTTTACATTAGTTTTGAAATTTAAAAAGTTACAATTTTTACATAGATTCAATAATAACGTACATATTTCACACATTTTTATTTATAAATTTTGAAAAATGAATAGGAATGTTACAATTCTGATATTCGCAAGTAGCACTTCGAACAGAAAGCTTGAGAATTTTATGTGCATCGACATTTCGTATTGATAGGCATATTTAGCGAACAAATCTGTGATAGTTAGTAATTGTTAGTGCGTAGGGAGACATTGGGACACGTGTAGGAAGGCTTGATTTTCGACACTCTACATCGAGAATTAATGTATCACGAGTAGAGCGCGAATTGTTTCATGTTATAAAAAATCACAAAAATATTCAAAAATGTCAAACAGCGCAAAATCGCAGATATCGCCACCTAGAAAAAAGTATTTCTAGTCAATCTGCTTAATCATTGTCCTAAAAAAATGTCGAAGAGGCATAAAAAATCAAAATGTAAAACATTCGTTCGCAAACTTGTAAAAACAGTAGAAAAATCGTTGTCTCCAAAAAGTCAAAAGGTACGTCAAAGTGCACTCACAATCAGACAAAAACATATTGTAGTGGCAACTATGAAGGTGTGACAACTACACAAATTTTATATGTAGAATTAATGTATATATAGTTGAATAAATTATTTTACAATTAATTATAAAATAATTTTTTCAACTATTGTATATATAAGTTAATTTTATATAAAATTTGTATAGTTATTACTTTTATAGTTGTTATCACTTTGTATTTTCTCTGAATGTAGATAATGTGAAGTCAGAATGTACGAGATGATGCTGTATATTACATCGCCAGCGATGCTGCATTTTGTCAAATTAAATTTTAAACATAATTAACAGATTAGATATATTATTCATATTTCTATTAATTGTTCATATTAATTCGTATTAATTATTGTTCAAAATTTATTTTATTACTCGCCAACATTTTCGAAGAAGATGCTAAGATTCTTTATAATTTCTATTATGATAAATTCCAACACTTCATCTTTATCTATTGCAGCATTGCTCGCTACTATAAGATTTTTTCTTTTTTTTCTTTCTCTCTTGCGTAGAATTACCTAATATCTCATACTCATTATCTCGATGCGAAGATACTATAATACGCGTGGATATTCGTCCAGGGGATGATGTCAAAATGCAACAAAAATATAATTGAAAGTAATTGTAACGGGAATATAATAAATTCAAAAAAAGGGATAAGTAGAAACTCGATCAATCCCGATATCTATTTCTGTTCAGAACTTAATCTCTCCTACACAAACTTACGAATTATCAATACAGGCTTTTACAATACTTTACTGCTATAAGTCGATACAAAAGTATTATTCTATCTTTCTTGACATACCACGAGTAAAAGATAGAACGATACTTGTGTCACGAAATGGAATGCAACCATATTCGATAATGCGTTTGCTATTTAACTCGGCGAATAATTCATTTTACTCGTTACTAGATATTATCGTTTATTAATAGTTTCTGAAACATTTGTACGTAATTTTTGATCCAAACATCGCTGCGATTGATGAAGCACAACTCGATCACTTAATGTATTCACGATTTTTTTATATACTCGTCATTACTTACGGCAAACTTAGCATTACAAATATTACAAGATATTTACGTACAATCGTTATATGCAAAGATTGCGTAAATAAATCGAGAAACAATTTAATGTTTCCCGATGAGTGAACGTATATCGAGACGAGAGCAGACGAGGAAGGATAGTGGAAGTGCAAGCGGACATAGTTAATTCTTTATATTTGCGAAAAGCGGAAAGAACATAAAAAGGGGCAAATAAAGGGAGAAATCATAAACTAAAAAGAAAAGGCTACCTAAACCCCGGGATCAGCTCCGTGGAGTTGCTTGATCCACATTTGGATCTTTCCGACTTCGTCCGTTAGCAGCAGGACGTCTAAGCATCCTTTGAAGTAGTCCGTGGTGAAACATTCCTTCCTGCAGAGAGTTAAAACAATATAATGAATTACGTCACAATTAACACAAGTTGCATTCGTAGGCAGCAGTTCGTAGCTCGAAAATCCTGAAAAATGTTTCACGAATGAACGTAAAACATATCGCTCTCATCCTAATAAACGAGAATAAATTGAAATAAATAAAAACGAATTCATTTCGACATTTCCGAATTCGCGTTTTTGGTTTTTCAAATCCATTCAAGATATGAATATATCTGAATTCAACGTGATGAATAGCTCTTTCATTTTATTTCATTTCAATAAAAAAATAATTAAATATTTTAATTCATTTCAATAAAAAAATAAAATAATACACACATGAATACATTCATATTCAATGTGATGAATAAATAGCTTATTTCGCATTTTACTTCATTTCAATCAAAACATAATATATCTATAAATATGAACATGAATTATCCAAATTCAACATGAATAGCACATTTTATATTTCTATCCATTTGAGTCCAAAAATATTTAGATTTTAAATAAGTTAGCCATAAATACATCCCAATTCAAAATTATGAAAGAAGTTTCGTTTTTGAATTCATTTCAATTAAAAAAAATTTTAACATAATTTGTAAGCTGTGAATTTCTTTGAGTTGTGAACATCACAGTTCAAAATTATGAAAATACATACTTTTGTTTAAATAAAAAAAGTTGAAATATATAAATCCTGAATTTATATCCATAGTACAATATTGAATACAATATTGAGTAACAATATTGAATAGGAATATTCTCTCCTATTTCGATCGAAATGAATATGTCATATTTATAAAGAAGGAATTATAAATGTTATTGTAAAATCAAAAGAATATTTACAAGAAATTTATTTTCAAATCATATTATTTTCTATTCATGAACAGAAATGAATTTATACCCACAGATATTAATTTATTTCAATTCATTTCAATCTAATTCCTGGCTCTAAACCGCGAACTCGAATAAATTAAAATAGATTGCAATACAACTTAAAAAATTAAACTTCCAAAAAAAAAAAATTTTTTTAGCTCGACTTAAAAATACATGCAAAAATAATATTTTCGCTTAGTGAAAAGATTTGATTATTCCGCCAATATTCTTTAAATTGCGTTAAATTGCGAGGTTCACCTCAATGGGTCTGCTTTTTCCCGTCATTTCACATCTTGACACAAGGTTGAAATTTTTCCTAAATTTAGCTACTTGCCGTTACGTACGTTCGAGCTAGCTCGTCAATCCGTCTCTTTTTCACGTTGATCCCGCTCGCTCGTCACACAATAGCTCTTTTGAGACAGCCGTTAAGCGGCTTAACGCGGCGCGGCACAAACGGCAGGTAGCAGCGGATGTGCGTTGGTATTCGCTCACACGAGCTATAAATAGAAGAGAAATCTCATTCCATTTCGATACGCGTGCCGACGTATGGTGAACGCGCGCCTCTATGTACGTACGTTTGCATATACATGCGTATCGATACTGAGAGCAGAGCACGCGTGCATTTTTGTGTGTGTGTGTGTGTGTGTGTGTGTGTGTGCAAGCGTGTGTGTATACGTACAAAGGTACGTCCACCTTGGCGTTGTTCCCCGCCGACATTTTTCAAGGTAGAAATCACACGGCGGAAGTCGTTCGCGAAATTATTTCACCGTCAGAACTCGGTAGAATTTTCTCTGGCTAGTTTTTTTCTGCTATCCATAATATTTTCAGAAATCCGTCTCAGCCCGTGAAATGAATCTCGCATATTATGCACAAGAACTTACTTACTTAGAATTACACTCAATTTTTTTCGGTCACATCTATTTCTGCATAGAATCTCTCGATCAAATATAAAATATGCATTTGCTAATTTAACTTCTCCGAGATTGTGGAGTTATGATGAAAAAACGAGTTTGCAGTCCTCAAATCGATCTTACGAATTGCAAATAGCATAACATGAAGATTATTAAATTAGATCTCGAGGAATAAACTGCTAATTAAGTATTGAAATATATTTTTAATATATTTTTATGTTATATACTTAATTATATATTTTAAATAATATAATATTAAATGATAAAAAAATAAAAAATAATAGCAGAGATATATATATATATAAAACTTTTTGGACACATCCATTTGGATACATCCATGTGAATATTAAATATTTTTGAAATAAAAAATTAAAATACAAAATTAGAATATCTTAATGGTTTATTTTTCACGAATTGAGATCTCAAATTGAAGTTGACATCTAGCTATTTATCCATCTAATTTATTCCAAAACCCAAGAATTTTAATTTTGCAAATTTCTTAACAATTCCCTGGTTTCTAATTTTGCAATCCTATGATAGATCATAACTTTAAATTCCTTTTTATATCAAGATTACCACGTTTCTATCAATCGCGTCATCGCAGACGATTGCGAATATCTCATCTTCCATCGATTTTACGCTCTAAATCGTCACGGAGCAACAGCAGCAACACGCGGTCTTCGACTGTCGCGAAAGTATCTAGTCATTGTGGATAATTAAACATACTTGCAAAGCATATGCAATTGCGGTTCCCGGAAGAGGTTGTAGCAGTCTTCGCAGATGCGGTCCAGACGGGCGAAAATGCTCTTGTCGTACACGCCCTTGCACTGGATGTCGAAGAACGACCTTTTGCCCAGAGGATGGCCGCTAAGGCTGGCGGCATCCGCACCCAGGCCGATGCAGGACGAGATCAATAGTAACGTCAGCGACCACGTGAGGACGGACATCAATAATGGACAGGACGACCTCGCGGACGACGACCTCGACGATGACGACGTCGACGTGAGTAGCGTCGAACACGAGGAATGATACGCGGCCGATGGATACATCGCGAATTCGTTAGATGATGACTGGGTGTTCTGCTGTCGATGCATCATCTGAAAAAAAAAAGAGCTATAGTCATTAAACTGCAACTTTTTTTCTAATTTCGACTTAAAAATAAGTCACATGCTACATTCTCGAAGATTCTTTGATTAGATTCGTTAAATAAAAAAAATATTGTCTTTGTTATCTCTGTTTAAAGTATTTTATTGCCTTTTATATGTTTACAAATTTTATATGTTACTGTAAAATTTTATATGTTACTTCTATAAGATATAGAAAGTAATTTCCATTAATTACAACTTGCTTATTAGCGTCAGTTGCCAAGAATTCCATATTTATAGACACCGTACTATTTGTTCCTACACATACCTGTGGCTAGATTATTTACATGATTGATAGATAATGGAAAAAATATGCGATTCGTTTAAGTGACATAAAATTTTTTTATACTCATATGATTCATATGATTCATTATTTAAAGATTTATATATTTATTACAGAATCAGACATACTTAACATTTAAATTTGTGTATATAGATTTTATCATTTAATTAGTACACGCATTACTTTCTAAATAATTGAGATTAATGTAAACTTTTA
>NW_017259346.1:276534-354493 GCF_001594045.1 Atta colombica
GTGTTAAAATTAATTTTATAACAGACTAAATTGAAAGATTAGCGACGAAATTGGCACGACATAACATAGCAACGAAAGCATTTACATATGTTATTAGGAATGTATCCTAAATACTCTTTGCTCGGTTAGAATTGTTCGTTCTATTTTTGGCATACACCAGGAATGTGTTTATAATCTCGTCATTATTTTCGGCTTTTTTAAATAATAGATATAATATTTTCGTAATTAAATTGGATGAATTGAAACTAAAAAGATATTTTAAAGCTGAAACTGGCTCTTTCAGCTTTCACCTTCCTTTAAGAATGAATGATTTTAAAATTAAACCTTCCTCTGGCGTTCATGGGATTGTAGGTAATAAATCGTGAAGTTCACCACGTGTGGAGCTAAGCTTTTTCAAAAAATTTTTTTTAAAGAATCATCTTTTCACTCGTTGCGAAATTCTTTTCTATTCCTTTCCTATCTTTCAATCATACTGTTTTATCAGATTAAAACAATCGTGCAGTTCGAAGGTAATTCTTTCGGAATGAGATGTTTAAAAACATGATCTTTGAGAGAAACCAGGAATTTGACCTCGCGATTCGATGTCATTGTGGCATGACTGTTCATCGAGAGCACTCATATATGTAACGACGGACATTCGCATGTCAGGTATATCAATATATCTCATCATCTTCTCGCTCTCTTCCTTCGCCTTCGATTGACCGGCCGGTCGGTTCGGCTTGCACACACACAGGTTGAGATGTAAAGCAACTCCTAACCAGTCCTGCAGCAGTCGCTGTGAATGGACCACACGCAGGTAGGCTCTACCTGTAAACGTCCTCAACCGACAACTTCATTAACCGAGGCCCCAGCGCACGATCACCACGAGGAGGTCCTCCTTTCTCACTCTCTTTCTTTTCGCCTCCTCCCTCTCCCCTCTCTCTCTCCCTGTGTCTCTCTTTTTCTCTCTTAGTCTGTATCATCCGTGGTTCGTTCCACCTCTCTTCTTCCTCATCCCACTCGCCACCTGCACACGAGAGCGAGCGTTTCGCCTGGTTTCTTCTTTTTTCGGAACATAATCACCGCTCCCGGGTGGGATCTTATTTTTAGCCGCCAGGACGATTCTCGGAACTTCTCCGGCAACCGCTCTCTTCTATATATCGGCGCCTCCACCTGGTAATTGGCCGTAGGCCGATAATTTGCCCCCAAAGTCGCCCGCATCCTGAGATCGTTAAGGCTCTCCTCTCACTCTCTTCCGTTTTCTACCCCTCCTTTCTTTTTACTCTCCCCCCTTCTCTCTTTCTCTGCTCTCGTATAGATTTCTTAAGGTAATCGCTTGTCTCTGCAGGAAAGAATGGACATGTTCCGAGATCTGTCTCATTTCTCTTCGGGGATTGACTTTCTCGGAACGTGTCCGGTGTGAACCTGCCATCAGAGCGGCATTGTAACAAAGAGCCAAAATCTTTCCATCTTTAAAGCCTCCTCGTTTGCTTAATTGATTTGGACTTGAATCTATCGTTAATCTTTGCAATTATCGCGTAATCGCAATGGCTTAACTAGAATTTCTAGGCGTCCTGAATAAGGTGAAAGTAAATATATATCACGAGTATATGTAAGCGGTATCTCTGTTTAATTAATTTAATTACATTCCGTATAAGTAATGAAATGAAGTCTTGAAATATTAATGATCTCGAATTTCTTAGGGCCATATGAAAGGAAATAAATATTTCACAGGTTACGTATTTTAACATAAATCTTAACAGTAAATAAGTATTCATACAGCTCGTAATTTGCAAATCAATATGCAGAAATAAGGCTAATAACGAACAAAATACATCAAAAGATCGTTAGGTGTTAAGCAATTTATTAATATGTTCATAATGAAAAATTCCAGTTCTATATATAAATACAAAAAACATTGTATCTAATTTTTAATACTAAGAGAAATGTATCATTCTATATTCTCTTTTATCTTACCAATAAAGAAAGTTTTACTAATGAAAATATTAACAGTACTGAATGTAGTGATAATATTTTTATCATCTTTGTTAGTAAAGTGTTAATAAATTACTTAACACCTTACAACATTTATCTTGAATTTTGCTTATTCTTAATCTTATTTTTACACATTACTTTGAATCTTAACAAATTGGATACAATGTTCTTCGTATTTATATAGAATTGGAGTCTCGTTACGAAACAAGTATTCACTATAAATCGAAAATAATCTATGTATCTATTAAACATTGAGTTATATAATGGATACATAAATTGTCAATTGAACGACGCAATTAAAATATCCTGGGCAATAAATTTATTCAAGATATTTAAACGAAATGTTTAATTTGTAAACGTGTACTTTCTAAAATCGCGGATTTTTCTTCTTTAATGAATACAGAAAAAAGAAATTCATAAACATTCGTCGCAATCCTCTAAATAAATCTCCTCGATTATCCTTATCGCAGCTCTCTCTCATTTCGTCTTGGGAGATCGGGATAACGCGTGTGAGAAAAATCTGGAGGGACTGACGGGGCACGTAAAGATGTCATAAATTAGGCCCAGTTGCACTGGTACATTTTAAGGTGGGGGACTTAACTTTCCGCTTGGCCCCGATTTCGGTAATGGCTGGCGTCCGGATTTAAGTCCGTGGGGCCTCTTATCTTAAATTTCCCGGCTGCATTGACAACCGGACCACACAGAGGCATAAAGTGCATTGATATATGCGCCGCGGAACCGTCGCTCTCGCCTCTGACACCGCGAGATGGTAAATGAGCCGGCTTTAAAAAAAAAAACGGTACAGTGTGCGCACTGGGGTCCAGTTGGGTCGATCTCACGAAGCGAAACACATTCGACTTACTTACAGGCAGATTACATTATACAATATTTAGTACCGACGGACGGCGCAAGAACCAGCCATTCCGTAAAAATCTCAACGTGTAAATAATGGCGCTTTTTAACCAACCGATGTGGAGCGACTTACGAAGGTATCGCCGTGTGTGATAACGCGCTGCAACGTGTTCACCGTAATTTACAAAGCAGATTTGGTTAATGGCTATAAAATAAGACGGAATCCCTTAACTGACTGACTGCTTGTTAAGAAACAGCGACGTGTTTCAGGCGTTTGACAGAATTTTACCCTAAAGGAACTCAGGGAAAATCTGGGAATTCTCACATTGAGAAAAATTTCTGAAAATAGATAAACTAGAAGATTCTGACATCATATCAAACAGAATTATTTCAAGATTAAAATTATAATAAATTTAGATAGAAAATTCCGATTTGTCCATTCTTAATTAGAATTCTAATTAATGCAAATAGACTCTTTTTTCTGCGCTAGATATTTTTTTACAAGATTTACAAGTAAAACTGTTCCAATTACTTAACCCGATGTATACAGTTTCTGTGAATAATTAAGTTCTTGAATCAATTGACTTTTGAAGGGCATTTTTTCAATCTTTTCGAAAAATCGAGATGATCGCAGTGTCAATGTGATTGCGTAAGGCGTAAAAATATTTCACAAAAAGCTCGCGATATCAATGCGTCGCGTCAATATAGCAATGTTTCGATTATGTCTCTCGCGAAAAATCGTCGATATATTTAGATTGAACGGTCTGTGGGCGTAACACAGAGATCGGGTCAATGCAAGTTATACGTATTCTGCTTTCCGTATAGAGATAATCCAAATGAGAACTAATGTTCTAACGAAGTTATGCCGCAATATCGCATTAATGACACAGAACGAAATCAAAATGTCAAAATGATGAAAATCCTCTTATTTACAATCTGAAATAGCAATCTGAAGTGAAAGTTAAATTCTGGTATCATTAATCAATATCATCAATAGTCTTATCAATAATCTTTTTCAAAATTTTCAATTTTGTTTAAGATAGATTTTATGATTAGGCTAGAATTATTCTAAGTCATCAATTGTCTTATATCTTTGTAATATATTGAAGTTAATAATAAAAATAAATCATAATTCTTTTACTTAATAAAATTAACATTCTCAAATATTTAATTATATGTATATATTCAATTATATCGATTTTTTGATAGGGTTAGTTAT
Organism: Atta colombica; assembly: GCF_001594045.1. Classification (NCBI taxonomy): domain Eukaryota; kingdom Metazoa; phylum Arthropoda; class Insecta; order Hymenoptera; family Formicidae; genus Atta; species Atta colombica. Next base: position 280,580 of record NW_017259346.1, read on the forward strand.
TTGATGACAAAGTAAAATATTGTCTTTTTAGTAAATTTGTTTAAATTGACAATAAAAATAAAATTTGAAAATTAAAAATATATATAAAATCGTCAGTTTTATAAGAAATAATCTAATTAAATCTAAGGAACGGAATTATATTCTCAATATTGTGTGTGTGCAAAAATCGGTATTCTAGACAAATCCATCCCTTTCATGAATGTCATTTCAGATTTAATTATGATGTAACAATGTATGCACCTTATACACTGCATATAAAGGAAGATAATATACGTGACACGATGAAGCGGACAGACACGGAAAGAGGAAAAGAAAGAAGAAGAAGCACGAAAGCGTGCCGAGGGGTACGTGAGGGGAAGAAAAAATAAATGAAGACTTGCTCGATAGGTGAGGTCTTTTCTCAGCTCAACCATGCACAGGTGTGCAATCTGCAAGGCTCCTTTTGCAAAAGGCCATACACTTTGCCCCGCAGCGGCTCGTTTGCGTGGTATACAGGGTGTCCAGCAACAATGATCATGCTATCCTCGAAACGTAGGGTGAAAGCTTAAGAATTGATAAGAGATCTGTCTATCAACTAAATCGAGATTATTTTGTCTGAGGCTGCGTTCCGTTTCACGCATGATTTGCATGATGCATCATTTATCCTTGTTAATCACCGAATGTTAAACAAGGATAAATGATGCATCATGCACATCATGCATGAAATGAAATGTACCCTAAATACATAAAAAATCTAATCTGCAACGTATATATTTTTGAAAATAATCTTCCATTGTTTTTTTTTTATACTGCAGTGTCCAATTGGTAGCGCGCGTTAAATTGTAATATGAAAGACTCAATCCAATATCCAAAATTGAGACACAAGATATTTTGAAGAAAATAAAGCGACGTCTAGACTATAATTGATGTCATCCAATACTATTGAAGGCTATATTGAGTCGCTAGACTGTTGTAATGAACATCGAGCCATCCATATCAAAATAGTATATCAAATGTGGTCAATAAAAATAAGAAAGAGGGAGCGTGAAGACTAATCTCCCTTCCTTTCTAAGATATTGCGATTGATTGAATAAAAAAATATGAAGGCCATCTCACGTTCTATTTCTCTCATTTCTGTCGACCAATTTTACACATGAATGACGCAGTCCATGCTTTAATTGTGAATTGTTTAAAGGGAACATCAAATAATATTGTACAAAATAATCATATAATAACATTAAGCGTCTAGAAGTCGTTTAAAAGACATCAAAAACATCTGTGCGAGAGACACCAAAAGACGTCTTGCGTCTTGATTTTAAATTTCGTGTTATTTTGGGAGCTCCTAATTTGCAGTCTAGATTCCCAAGAATGGCATATTCTTTGTAAATCTCGTGTTAGGGAATCGAATGAAAAGATTCTCAAGGGTGCAGGACGGGTCTCTTTTGTACTACGTCGGTCCCAAAAGTCCAGACCCATCGCGCCCAATCTAATCTCAATCCTCCGATCGCTCTGACTATAATGTCAACGACCTGTACATCCGCGAAGTCCGTTCATCGTCACGATGACATTAAGAGGATCGGCCTCAGGTAGACGTATGCGCGTGTATCATGCGGGGCCCGTCATTACCTCGGGAGGAACATAAAAGCGGGATAAACAACGTCCGCCGAAAGAGCGACTTTAAAAGTCACTGTACACGCCGGTGGGGCCTTCCGCAAAAAAATATCGCGGTAAGGAGGATAAGAAGAAGCGGCGAAACGCGTGCAATTACCAAAACACGTTCCTGGTTTCCCTCGGGGAGAAGACGAAGAACACCATCCGCGTGTCCTGCACGCTATTGTCGTGGGGCAACGGCGAGAAACGAACGGGGATCGGGGGTCCGATTGGACCCTGGAGGAAGGGCAACGAAAGGGAGGGAGGGAAAGCCCGAAGAGAGCCGCTTGGCGGTATCGTTAGATATATCGGCTCTCCTCGCCAGGTGGTCTTTTTCTCGTGCCGGATGACTCAATCTTGTGAGGAGTTGCCGGACAGGATCTCGCGAGGAGGCCCCCTGCTCCACTATAAGGCCCCCGTGAGATCGTGATGCGCTCGCACGATCGCCTTGTTTGTGATACATATGAATATACGCATATACACGTACGCACGGATGGAGTATGGACACTATATAGCCGAGTGTACATACTACATACACCGTGCGTCTCACGGTGGACCCGCGCGCTCATACATCGTCGAACAGTAATGACTCGCGGCATCGGTGGGTATGGCCGGTGGAGTCGTTCCAGAGCCGGGAGATAACCGTCGGAGATATCGAAAAGCCTGTTCATTTAGATGCGAAATTTACGCATCGAAAATCAGTGGCAAGTCTTGAAAGTTTATTCGAAGATGCATTTTTGCGACATAATAATTCGTTCGTTTTTTATCCCAGGATGTAGATTGATTAGTCTCGGTTCAACTTACTCTTTATCTTTTTTAGTTTCAAAAAGTAGAACCGAGATTAAAGTTAATCTACATCAACGAAAACATTAGCATTAATCGTATTATATTTCGACCAATATAGATTAGTTTTAATCGCGGTTTAACTTACCTTTTATCATTTTTTCTAGTTCTAAGAATTAGGAGAAGATAAAGGATAAATTAAACCGAGATTAAAGTTAATTTGCGTTATTGAAAATGGACACTAGAATCGTTCGATGAAATAATGATGTCCGCAGGTCTATATCACGATGGCACAGAATGAAAATTGCATTTTAAGAAAACGTTAATTGACATATCATAAGAGATAATCAAACTATTGTATTATTTGCGAAGAATGTATTGATTACAAAGTAGGTGCTGCGGAATAATTACTGTGTAATTATTGCGGAAATTTAACGACCGTGAATACAATCATCCATCAATTTTATATTACAATAGACAATAAAATTCGCATACAAAACATTCTTACTCTTTCCATTCGTCTCGCTTAGGAATCAATCATCACTGACAAAAGAGTATTTAGTATTTGTAACTTGACCATAACTGTACGATAAAATAATTATAGTTAGAAGCTCCTTTTTTATAGTTATTATTTTTATAATTATTATTATTTTATAGTTATTAGCTTTGATATTAATACACAAAGAAAAAAATGGTTGCAATTATAATTTAACTATAATTTATCAAATACTTTTAATTTTTTTCTGTAACATTATAAGTGAAAAAATCTATCGAAATTATGAACTTTCTCGATTATCTAATAACGGACTTGGGCTGTACCTGTGACGTCTATACGCAGATTGGCGAAAGAGAGCTCGCCGTGATACGCCACTCGTTCACCATGGACGCACACACGCGTGCCGCACGCGGCGAGACGCACGCGCGCACTAGCCTGTGGCCGGATTGTGGTTTTTGCACGCGTATGTGCGCGCGGGAGCGATGAGAGAAGAGAAGGGAAGATCAAGATGTCGAGAGAGCCGAACGAGGAGAAGGCGAGAGGAGGGACGGGCCCTCTAATTAGGCGGTCGGCCGCCGTCGCCGCCGCCGGTATACCATGTACCACATAACATATGCCATGCGATACGTGTGCTACACACACGCTATATACCGTTCGGAAGGGAGAAGAGAGAGAGAGAGAGAGGTGAAGGACGGAGACGAAAATAGGGAGGGCGGCGGAACGAAGGGGCCCCCAGGAAAGAAAGAAAGGGAAAAAAAGGATAAGGCGGACCGTAAATCAAGCGGCAACGAGGCACTCTCCTTCTCTTCAGGGGCCTCGCCGATCTCTTTGACGTCCGCGGACCTACCTGCCTACTATCCCGCATGCATGCGTGAATGCGTGCATGTGAGTAATAAACGCGCGTGTGTATGCAAAGGGCCCACCGTCGTGTTTTCTTCCAACGCGGTGATTCGGGCCCTCGATACGCACCCCAGAGCAGTGAATCGCCGCGAATGATTTTTCTCGATGAAAAACATGTTATTAGAGAGGTGGAGACGTATTTTTTGACCCCCGTTAGCCGTGGGCGTCGCGATATTTTCTTACGCCGGGTGGTCCAGAGTTCAGTCACGTTCGGTTTTCTTTTCTTTTTTTTTTTTTTTTCGATAACGAAAGTGTCAATGATGTTACAAGACGCAAGAGAGATTCGCTGGAAGGGAATTACTTGTCAGACATATTCATATTGTAAAAGAGAGTGTACTTGAATCTGGACCACCCTGCGTAAAGATCATGGCGTTACATTACGTAACTATCATACGTAAGCACTTGCTTAAGAATTTCTCTGAACAAAATGTCACGAAGGTATCATTATCGACTACTGTGATTAACTCTAGTATGAAAATAACTAGGCAAGAAACGATCGGGAACCTATGTATTTCCCGACTTACATTTCATAGCAACTATACTATATTATAATTTTTTTAATTTTATTTTCACGTGTAATTGTATGTACAACATAATGATACAAAGTTCGCCGACTCTTATTTCACGACATAGATAAAATAATAGCTGCATTCAGCAAAGAAAACTGATTAGTGAATGTTCAGTGATTCTTTAATGATTTGTTCCTACACTTAGATCTAGCAAAGAAGGCAAGAATCAATCATATTAAAGAATAGCTAAGCACTCACCGATTAGTTTCTTGTGTTGAACGCAGCCATTAATTGCATTTTATATTAGAAGTACAACACAGAATAATAAAAATATGAATATAATAATTCTAACAACATCAAAAGAATATGAATATAATAATTCTAACAATATTAAATATCAAAAGAATTCTTCCCTAACCGAAACCAAGAACAGAAAAGTAGCAATTTGGCAGTTGTAACGAAATATCATCAGTCATTCTACTATTAAACATCAAGTATAATATGTTATCCTACAATATAAAACAAGTAAGAGTTTAATGCCTATAACGGTAAATAATTTCTATGTGAATTTCGGCAATTCAAATAATTACATATTTGGGATATAAATTCACATAGAAATTATTTAAAGCATCTAAGATCCAGTTTCGTTATAGACATTAAACTCTTACTTGTGTATTCACATATACGGTCTTAATAAATCGTTTATTATTGTCTACAATATAAAGGCTACCAGTATCACATTTTATCGTAAATTCGCTAGGTATTAGCAATCTAGCGTGATATATAGAAGTCTGTGGGATGGCTGATGCTCTACCTATACTACATAATCGTCGCTTAGAGCACATCCAATCGTTAACACGACGTGAGTCATTAAGGTTTTGCTCCGACACGATCAGGGAGATCAGATCATACACGCGTTGCATAGAAAAGTGTCTTCGTCGAAAAAATGAAGAGAATTCGAATAAATGCCCCCTGATGGAGGCGAGGGATCATCTTCTATTAAGGTTGCCGTCAAATATTTTCATGGAAACGAATCTCGAGATAGAAAAGGCAAAATCGCTTTGTTATCCATCGTCAATGCACGAGAACAGACGGCGGCACCAGGCACCGTGGTAGAATCGATGACGTCAATCCCGCTCGCGATAATTATATAAGGACGGTTCTATTGGCCTTTGTCGACCTTTGCGCATTCACGCGATGATTAAATGCTAAGCGATTCCGATCAGCACGGCGATTCGTTCGGGCCCATTAATCGAACGCGAAATTTTTCACGGGTAAGACACTCGCCCACCGCGAGATCTCCGCGAGCGGCATCGAGAGATCTCCGACGGAGAATCGATTTATCTCTCAACCACCTCGGGCTTCTCTTGCGCCGTGTTGCGTCTGTAATTAGCAACGATGATGTTACCTTCTGATACTGGGTCGTGGATTGTATCACCCCGCGGTCGAAGCAACGAGTCTCGAGTTTCGCCGAGAAGAGAGAGCTTTCATATATTAATACTCGCTCCCACTAATATATATAGATTAACTTTAATCTCTCCATTTATTCTTCATTTTTCTAGTTCTAAGATTAGCTTTAATCTGAGTTCAACTTGTTAATTTTAAGAATTAGAAAAAGAATAAACTGAACCGAGATTAAAGTTAATCTACATTGATAAAAACAGGCATAGGAGAATGAAGTAGAACACATTGATATTATTTTATTAATTAGTGAAGTATCAGCGATTCCTCCCCATGCGAATCACTTGATTTCCGTTAATTAAAATTCACATCGCTCGTCGTCTAATGAAACAGGAGAATTATGTTCGTCCCTGCATGACTTTATTGTTAAAAGTGATTCAAGGTTGGCATGTAGAGACGCCACCGTTGCGCGCATTAAGGCCATTGCATAAATATTGGCGTACGCACATAGATTTGATTCGTTTGACGTGGAATCGGCCACGCGTACACGATAGTAGAAACTTTCGATTTTCGTTTCACGTACTAACAATTTTGCTGTAGTATCTAAAAATTTAGCTAGATACACATTTTTTAAATCATTATTTTCAAATATAGTATGATGCTTAATATTAGAACTGTCAATGGTCCGCCATTTTAATTCCATTAGTCATTTCAATTTTTTATTTTTCGTTTCGTTTTAGATATATAGTACAGAATATTGAAAATATACGAATATCATACAAAATAATTCTATATATAACAATACAAATAATATCAAATTAATTTTTTATTAACTAAAAGCAAGAATAGGAAATTTCTAAATTGGCATCTTCGACAATTCTAGCGGAATTGGCGGTTGTAATGTTAAACTGGTTGCTAAAATGTTAAAACTTTTTGCAGCATTGTCATCAACGTTTAAATTTCTACATAATTATTTAGATTATTTTCAGATCTAGCCAAATTTTTAAATATTTTAACAAAATCGTTCTTCCCGTGGAATATAACGGTAATAAAATATACTTGATAGGCAGATTAAATGAAAAATATTATCGTAATTATACTCCTTTCGTACTAATTGCAACAATTCTCATTTTTCAGGGGAAAATATATAATAAATAATAAATAAATAATAATATATAATAAATAATATAATAAATAATAATATAACATTCAAGTCCTTTCAACATAAAGGATCTTTCTCTAAATTCTGTCATATATTTTCTATATTGTCAATCGTTACATTGTCTAGTAGATAAAACTGCCGAGATCAGCAGCCAATCATAAAGACGACCGAATAGCGTCGTATACAGCTCGTGAAAATACATTCACCCGCTCGCACACAAAGAGTGTCCGGTAAACGTCAATCACATGTCAAGTCAATAACCATATTTCTTGTTGATAGGGCACAACTGGTTTCTGTCGCATATAGCAACATTATCAATTCTATCTGTCGCCGATATCTCTATTAATTACTAAACCGCACGGATTCCACATAACTCACGTTCAAGAATTAAAGAGCGGTGCTTTTTTCCTTTTGATTAATAAATTAAGTGTATGTCACATGGCATAATGTTTTCGCAATTTATCATCAAACGGTCGAACCCTTTAATAATTTACGCTAAAAACATGGCACTTGAAAAAAAGTGTCGCGCCGATAATTTATCACAATTCCAGCTTTTATCACATTTCTGGTTAGTTCTAGCAGAATTCAAAAAGTTAAAAATACAGCGATGAAGTAAGAACGCGTCCATCCGATCACTAATCATTATTATTGAGCCTTATCTATATGTCATCTTTTGTTCACTACATTATAAGCTACATCATACGTGAAAACTAATTCATTTCACCGAGATTCAATTTTGCATACAATTAGTGCAGAATCTTTTTCTTTTCTTCATCATATAATTTTCTTCAAAGGAGATACAATGCGATCTTTCTTTCAGAAAGGAATCATTGTTATAAGTACCTCATAGTCTTTTATCAAACCTTCGCGCCTACAAACCTTATGTCAGATCTTTATGTAGCTATTGATCCTCTGTCTCTCTCACATCTTTTTGTGCGCAACCGCCGACAGGACCTCTGATCTCGGCCTCGGTGCGCTCGCAGTGCGCGCACCATCGAGCAACGTAATGGAATTAATGAGTACACCTGTGGGCCGTTTGCGCGCGTACACGGATGACGTATGTGACGCACGTAGCCGCGTCGGTGGGCTCACACGCGCGTGCATTCGTGAAGGAATGCTCAACAGGTGTGCCACGCGGACCTTCTGCGCGCGCTCACGCCCTTCCTCGGCTTCCTCCCATCGCCCAGGCATGTGTGTATTGCGCGTACGCGTTTACGCACAATGTGTGTGCGTAATCGTGCCGTTGTCTACTGATCGCTACATTCGTTATCGACCGTCATTCGCATCCATCTTCATGTCTGGGCCTCGTTTTCCTTCGTGTCGTTTGGACATCGCTCCCTTCGTCAGCGAAAACAAAATTCGCGCGTGAAAATTAAATCGTGACACTGAGACCCGCGGCAGGACTGTTTCTTTAAAGGAAATCCTTTCACGCGCATAGAATACGAGGGATGAGATTTTAACCTTCTGGAACTGCGTAGGTCTATTAAATTCACTTAATTATATCCCTTTTTGGAATTGTCAGTGATTATCTGAATGACAAAAGTTCTGACGAGTAAAAATAATTCAACTTTCTCTGTAAAGTAACATTAAGATAAAAGATAAACATTATTTGAATTTACTGTATTAGTTATTAATTCTTGTATCCATATATTATTGTAATTGTCATTTTATACAGAAATATCAAACAATTCAATTTTCTTTATGTTGCACACGTATATTTGAATTATTCTTATTATTATATTATATTCTTATTATTATATTAAAATATGTTTAGTATTTATTCTTTTTTATACAATTATATTATTTTAATTTCTTGAAATTAATTAGTGCGTGTCTTTTAATCAACATAAATTAACCTTTTATAGATCAGCGGCTAAACTTTTTTTTATGATCGTTGCTTATGCAGTTATATCATTGTTATCAAAACTTGTTCATGTCCAAAAACAAGAATTTTGTGCTCTTTTTAGGATATAACAGATTAATTTATGTATCTGCGACGAAGGCGGAGAGACTGGATTTCGCGTATAAAACAACGCGTTATCCGCTGCAGACCGTACGCCTCTTGCGTCTCCGCGGTATGCGAACGGGTGCAACGAACCTCTCCGCTGCAAAGCCTTCGTCGAGAAGAGGCGTCATGACAGAGAAACGAAACAGAGAATCGAGACGCATACATTGTGGCGATCGGCCAGGTTATGCAGCGGTTAGTAATTACAAAGATGATGCTCGAGGAGCATCATCCGCGTCATCTCCTCGACGTCGCAATCATTAACTTTTGTATCCCTTTTCGCTCCTCTTTGCGTGTATACCAGATAGAATGAATTCCGACGTCGCGATCACGTTCGATCTTCGAAGTTCGGCCGAGTCGAAATTGACTTTTAAATCCAATCGGGAAAGAAATGATTTTGCTAAGGTGTTTGGGGATTTAAGAGATGCAGATTTGGGAATTATTTTGTTAAACTATCACAAAATACAAAATAATTATGTACACTGAGAGAAATTTTTTTGATATTTTATGACTGTAGTAATTACATAGTACTACTAATTATGGTTATTATTAGTATTATTAGTAATAATTATGTTTATAATATAATTTATAAATATAATTATTTGATAAAATAGAACTAAAAAATATAATTTATAGTTTTATCAGATATACATATACAATTAGCAAAATGACTGTAAATAGAATTATTAATTTATAGTTATTATTTTAGCCTAACTATATATTTTGTGTGCAAAAAATTTGAATAATAATCTAACAATCAGCTTGAGCGTCCTATATAATTATTTTGGTAGTTTAATAGAATTATTTTCAGATCTGTATCTGATTAAATTTTTAAGTACTTCAGTAAAATCATTCTTTCCTTCATGAATCTAAATAATGGCAGCAATACAGAGAAATGATAATTGATAAATTTTACGATCTTTAAAGTGATAAATGACATTCTTTATAATGATAAAGAGCAAGCAAATAATTTTCTAACATAATATTGCGCTTGTCATTCTTTTGTTATTATCAAGATATTCTCATGCATGTGTGAGACAGGATTATTTTTTTTGCGTTCTCGCTATCCTGTACTTGAATAGGCTCTCCAAGGCGAGATTTTCTACCGTCGAACTCCCGTGGGTTTTAAATCGAGCATGCACCGTGTACATTCGCAACAGAGAGCCTTCTGTCTTTCTATGCGTTATACACGCGGCGTGAATACGTCGGCTGATGCGTGCGAGCGGCAATGATGGCGAAGAGGCAGGAGGACCGAGGGATTCACGCGATTTATTTACACGATCCCCGGAGAGTGTCTAAGCTACGCGTCAGCCTCTAGAGATGCGTTAACCCCGTTGCATTGGAATTCGCCAGCAGTCGTTGTTCTTATCGGCGGCAGCGATATTCTGTACCACGTTTCGTTGACATCAGAATTATCAGAAGCACATCACGCGCGTGAGAAAATGGCAATAAATTCACGCGATACACCGTGTCATCCTATTTTTCGAGATCAACTGGCAATCTGATGACAAAATTTCAAATTAATTTATCTTTGCTCAAAGCTAACGTGATTGAATGATTTTTCTTCGTTCTCGTTTCGAAACTCAACATTTCCGAGAAATAAAATTATGTAATTTAAAAATCATTTTTCACAACCTTATATAATTTTAAATTACATAATTTTATTCTTCGGATCTTAAAAACTTTTTTTCACAACGTTTGGCACGTAATTAAAACCAGAAAAATATCCGAGATCCGCGGAATATCAATTAAGGTTAAGTATTTAGGATTTTTAAAATAACTCTTTTTACAAACACAACACAACAAATTAATCGATTTCATTGCTGGATCATCGTCGTTACATCGGCGAAAGAATGCGCGTACTATCTCGCGTATATAGGGCAGAACCGGCTCTGTCGGCCGCATCTTTGCTGTTACCAACTCTTTCTCACTCCACTTGTACGTCGCGCACGTAAACGAACATATACATACACGCTGATATGTTGCATTGCCATCGCTGGAGATGGCATCAAGAGGGATGGAGGGACAATTCTCTAGAAACTTGGGCTACGAAAGGCTTCCTACATGACGTCGCCGTAATTTACCACGAATGATCCTTGTAATAGATGTGCACGGGAAAATAATGTGACTCGAGAGGAAGATACATTAACATACTTTGCGATCACATTAATGATATCTTTATTCAGCATTCAGAGACTAAAAACATTAGTCGATGTATTATCGAAGGCACTGAGAAAGAATCGCGAGAAGATTAGAATATCAATATGAACTTTTTTTGAAAAAATATTTCATTATAGTTTTAAACTAATCAAATTTTTATTCAATCAACAAGAAACTATACAAAAAATATTTATTTGTGAAAAAATAACAAAAATATTTTTTTTAATTTAAAATATTTAAAAAAGGAAATGAAGACAAAGCTAATTATTGACGATTCTTTTTGATCAAAAAATTTTCTTTCCGATTATCTCGACTAGAATTCTGATTAAATGATATAATCAGACTCTTCTGATTTGTTCATTTTCAAATATTTTTTCAATGTACCGATTTTATTTGATTATATTAGGTATTAGCAAAGATACTTAACTCAGCTAGAATAGCCTTTATTTACTTAATATTGAATTTATATTCATTACACAGCCTTACTTTTATACATTGTTCGTATTAAAATTTTCTGTTGACAAGATTTTTTATTATAAAACAATCTCTAGGACAACTCTCAGTCTACGAGGACAGTGTCTAGATGGCAGCAGACCGAGCCAACGAGAGAAACGCACGGGACAGTCTCCTCCGCGTCCGCACCGGGCACCGTCACTACTACTACTTCGCGGCGACGGCCGCGGTCGAAGTAGTGGGGTATACCGGTGTCCCGGCAGACAGCTTGGCGTCCTCCGGTTCGCATTACGAGAAACCGTGCCTTTCTCCGTCTTTCGTCTCCTCTCGCTTCGTATTCGCTGCTCGCGGTACTGAATCTCTCGCGCCTCTCGCGCTCAACTCACTCCGTTCTCGCGAGCGTCTCGTCGGCTCGGTTTTTCCCCAAAGGGACCATCTCTAATCCTCTCGCTCTGATGAACCGTGTCATTTAAATCTCGCGTATACTTGCTTGATGATGATGATGATCTCTTCAATTAGAAAAAAATCTATTTTTATTTGAAAAAGAAGGATATACAGAGAATAGACAAATGACGTAATATCTGAGGAATATACCGTCTACATATTTTATTAATGGGAAATTGATCTACCATTTGTGTCTTTAATATAAATTATGTCCTTATTGAAATAGTCATACTTGAATGGTGTAGCAATTGCTGTAATGTAATTATACTATTTTTCTAGTAGAATATCTTTTACTTAAAAGATGATTTAAATCAGATGATTGTATTAATCAGGAAAAAATGTTGAAGTTTTAAGGAATAGAAGTCAATTTTTTGGAAGCTAGAAAAGAAAATTTTCTCCTCCATTATTTATATGAATAATTGAAAGATGTTCTATTGAAAGAATAGTACAATATTCTTTAAGCAACTATTCAAATCATCGAGTAGTTTTCAATAAAGATAAAATATGTATATTAAAAACAAATGCTGGATCAAATTCTTATTATAAATAAAATAAGTAATATAAGAGTAATATAATAGTAAAATAAGTAATAAAATAAATAGAATATTTTCTAAATGTTCTTATTACTTTGTCGTGAAAGCTATACATACATTTCAAGCAATCGAAAGTCGATATTTAATTTAATTACATTGATTAGATAAAATTACATTGAGATATGTAAAAGCACATAAATGCACAAATAGTGAGGTATCAGCAATGCTGTTGTTGTAAAAAAGTCTACTAAGCTTTTTAAGTAAAATATATTCACTTATTAAACATAATTATTATAGCATAACGACTATAAAAAAAATTAGATTGAAAATATTTATCTACTAACGCACAGATGTGTGTCATCAAATTAGCGTATTCACACATAAACACATAAAGAACACATTAAACTTACATATGACACAAAGAGAGAAAAAGCAATACAAAAAACAGAATGGCGTCGCTCTCCGATGTAAATTATTTTTCATGTCATTATTATTATTATTATTGTTTTCTATACGATAGTCTTGAATACAACTAAAATGTTCTAACAATAGTAAGATTAAAATTGAAATAATAAAATTATTGATACATGTAAACGAGATATGTTACGCTCGAGTAGTAAATTTTTTAGCAATTGACCTTTGAAAACAGCTGCAGCTTTTCTATGATTAATTATCCATACGTTATTGATACGTACATTTATGAGAATATTTAACTGAATGCGAATGATCACGCGAGAGACTAGAAAGATGTCAAGTGAGTTGTCATTCATTGGACGTTCAGCATTATTTGACATGTTTAAGAATAGAGGCCGATAGATTTCTCTTTTTTTGCCTGCTGCTTTTTGCGCTTTTTGCGTCGATCGAAGGCCAGCTGATGGAAGTGTTGCACGATTTCGAGAATCGACTAGTTATCGACAGTATGCAAACCAGCTGATGTCTTCGAGGAATACCGATCTGGCACATAAATAATAGATAAGGGAATTTTTAAGAAATCCTCGATATTTATTTCATGACAAGAAATTTCACTGAAATACTTAGTTAAAAATTTAATTAAATATAAATCTGAAAATAATGTTATTGGACTACCAAAATAATCGAATTATGCTGCTGTTAAATTTATAATATTAAATTATATCCAATTATTTTTAATCATTTTTATTGGTTGTCACTACTCTTAATATGTCGTTAATTTAAATAATTATAAATCAAGGAGTGTATTAAATTTAACTCAAATTTAGTTCATTAATTGAGTTTATTATTTACGAAATGTTACGTTAAATGGACGTTATTTACATTGAAACTAACCACAGAAATGGATTGATTTACATTTTGATACTCACGGAAGTTAAAAATAACGAATTATTATTTAACTCAAGAGATTATTATTATATATACTTTTGAAATTTAACAGTGCACCAAAATCGTTTTTTCCGTGTTCGAAGATATTTGTTTGGAGAGTGAGATGTAACTCGGTAATCTAAACGGTGATAAAAGCGATCGAGCTCGCTTTGCTCGTTCGTACGTAAAGAACGTGCGTATAAGATCTCTCGCGATCCTGTACATGTATCTATCGATACGTTAATTTACACCCGATCGAATGTCGGCGCGATATAGAGAGTTCCCAAGAAAGTTTAAAACGGATAAATCACTCCGTGAGATAGGATAAATAATTGATCGTAACGGAACGCGAGATATATATCCAGCTGGCAAGGATACGGCAGCAGTCGCCGTAATAGATCTCGTTTCCTGTCTTCGAAATGTAGGTTTGCATGAGACGCTGATCGATAGCCATTGATGATCGGAGTAGAATCTAAAAATAGTTTCACCGACTAGTGTCGAGTGATTCTAATTCGAGACGTCCGAGCTGCGTAAAACTTAATGACTTCAATGAGATCGATCACTCGCGAGGTGCGATTAATCAATGAAACAATACAGAGAAATTATTATTTTTTTATATTTATTGATCTACTTAATTTATTGTACTAATATCAATAGACTCACATAAATTGTATATTATTTTGTATTAATTCATAAATTATGATTCTATGATCTTATGATTATTTTTACAAAATTATCAGTTAATTTACTCTTAATTCAATGGCAAAATTACGCACATATCTTATGGATTTAATTAGATTTAACAATAAAATGTTGCCGCATTATTCATCATATGAATAGAATATCTCGTCATGTGTGTATCTCCTGATGCGTTCTATATGATATGTGACTCCAATGATTACGCTTCACCTAAACTATCGGTAGCGATAACCCGCGTATCTCGATTACATTTCGCGGCGATTTTCACACGGGGGTCAATAACACCGGGAAGCGTTCGCTCGATGCCTAAACATTTCGACGAGCGTTCTTTACCGAGAATACCCGACTGAGTGGCGGAATCGCGCGGTATGTAATGCAATTCCCGCGGCTCAACTCGAACTCGTAAAGCAAACTGTAAAACGTCGCGCTGCGGTAAATGCATTCCCGTTCTCTTTAAATAGCAGTCGGTGTCGCGTTCGCGATGCCGATACGCGGCTAAGTAAAGGACGCCGCGATATTTGCGGATCTCCCTGAAGAAATATCAGTGTTCAGAAATGAAGCGGCCTCCGCCCGAGGAAATTATGAAATCTCTCTCTCTCTCTCTCTCTCTCTCTCTCTCATCTCTCTTTTTCTTCTCTCCTCTATGACCGCGTTTGCCGTCCGCGGATTTAATCGATCATAAGCCTTTCCGCCGCGCTTTGCACACGTTCGCGGATATTTACAGTATCGCCCATGGGTGCTCGTCCACGTCTCACTCGAAGATGATTCTTGAACGTCGAAAGACTGGATGTATTCGTGAAGCTGAAATATATTTTGTAATTGTACAGCAATTTATTAAACATCGTTTAAACGTTAAAAACCGTTAATGTACAAGGAAAGAACAATTATGCTAAAGTATCTAAAAATAAGACTCCAACTCAATATATATTCTTCAGATTTGCATCTACCTAAATTTTTAGATACTTCAGCAGGTTCAAAATCAAACATTATTTCCATAGAATAATTCGTGTAAACCGCATAAATTGTGATATTTTGAATGAATCGAATCAATGACGAATTCTTTTTTTTTGGTATTTACTAAAATTTATAAAAATACAAAGAAATTGTGTCTTCTTTTCCGCGATTCTTTGAATTAAACGACGATCATGATATCGTAAAACAGTTATACACTTGACTTCTTTTGAGTCGCAAATATTTAGGAAAGGCCCGTTATGTCTAAAGTTTATGATTATACTTCCGAAAAGATATATCGAATGCATCAATCGTTGATCTCCTTTCTCAAAATAATGTTACTCTCAAGTTTCCATCTTTTACGCAGAATCGTCCGCAACTACGTGGTTCTCGATCCGAAAAATTTCAAAAATGTAGCGCAAAAGTATCGTGAACAGACACAAGTATCTTATTTATCTTTCCTCTTTTTCTCCATCTCTTTCTTTTTCAATGAGATTTATCATCTACATCTCGGAGAATGAATCATGAGATCCGGAATCAGTAATCAATCTCCCCGAGTTTTCTTTTTACTGACCAGTTATTTGAATTCATTATACACACAAATTCAAACCAGCTATATCTGTTTACAATCTTACTACTTAGAGATTTCGCTCTGAAATTAAACCTCATGTCTCGTGTTTTCCATAAATCTTACAAGTCAATTACAGATTGTAATTAGATATGTTCTTTTCTAACTGAACTTTTTGCACAATTCATCTTTTCTTTTCTCCAAAGAAAAAAGAAAAGATTATTATTCTCCGTGAATATTTCGTCAGACATGAATACGTTTATATTATAAATAGAAAAAACGGAAATTAATCAAGCTTTGTAAATGTGAAAAATAATAGCGATTCTTATACTCGTATTCATAGTTAGACCTTATATTTAAGGCTTCCTTAAATTTATCTTTAGATGCTCAGCAGCCAATGAAATAATTCTAGAATATCTAAAGATAAATTTAAGGAAGTCTTAAGTACAAGATCTGACTATGAATACGGGCATTAGTCTCTTTAAACGACTACATCGGATCCGCCTTAGAACGCGAATTCTCCACACCTGTTAAGGTATTACACCGCTGCTGCATTTAGGCCATGTTTAACGGGCGCTAGCTACATACCGGAGAAGAATACGCGAGTGAACGTGTGTATGTGTGAGTGAGTGTTGTGTGTGGAATATGAGGCGTGAATCGGCTGACGTTTGGCCCTCGCCCGGCTGTACGAGAGCAAAAGATTCTCTGAATGAACTCTAAAGATAGACTCCGTAACACACCCTTCCCTTTCACCGCCTCGCCTGATCTTCTTCCTCAACTTCTTTTCGAATGCTCTCTGCTTCCCTCTCTTTATCAAGCTGCTGAAGCTGCATTTACCTTGCGCATGTATTTTTATTTGCGCATTATTTAGCGATTTTCATACAATACGGAAAGAAACGATTTTATTAAAATTAGAAGTATCTAAAAATTTCATAACTTATTAAAATAATTATGCAAGACATTCAAACATAATGCACAATACTACAAAAAAATTTTGATATTCTAGCAACCAGTTTGTACAATCTATAATAATGTTATTTGTAGATTTGTATCTAATAAATTTTACTTTAATAATTCCATTCTTTCGGTGAAACCGTGAGAGATGATAATTAAGTTCGATTCCTAATTATTTCCCTAAACTAAAATTTATACAGAAACTATAAAATATACTATTGTTACTGTAATTTTTCTTCTACCATAAAGATATATTTACACAATTAAAGATGAAAGTATTAAGCTTTGTAAAAACGCAATTTTATATATTAATTTCTACTATAAGTTGTGTAATTTTTACATATATTATTCATGTAATTCATTTTATATATTTTTTTAACAATATATTCAACGCAAGAATCGTGATGCAACGGAGTTTAAGGCGATTTAAAAAAATTTCTCACGATATTTGCACATCCCGAGCCTTTTTATTTTCTTTTCTTCTTCTTCGTAGCGATATAATGAGAGAGATACTCTCTCTTGGGTCGCGTGTGTGGGTGGACAACTCGGCGGTCGGTCTCGATTTTGATCGCGGGGCCTCCGCGAAACTCCACAACGATCGATCCACCGCGGATGCAGAAAAAAAGCGCGTCTCGTCCCAGTGGTAAGAAATACCGCGTGGGCCGCGATAGAAGGACAAGGAGAACGGGTGTGACTGAAAACGAGCGAGGAGGCCGCTATGCGTGCGTGCGTGCGTGCGTGCGTGCGTGCGTGCGTGCGTGCGTGCGTGCGTGCGTGCGTGCGTGCGTGCATGTTTAGTCGCGGTCCATGGCCGGTCACCTAACGCACTGTGCGTTGCTTTCGTCTTTTTCTTCCTTTCCTTTTTACTGCGGCAAAGGAAAGAAACTTTGTTTGCGTCCCAATATAAATATTGACCATTCAGAGGTAACTCCGACGGAATTGATTATGTCTGGCCTTCGTGTATAGAAACTTATTATCAGAAACCGCACGTTATTTATTCTTCAATTGCGCACGCCGCTTGTCGTTTTTAAGTTTATGGAAAAATGTGGAAACGGCTGAGCGTGAAA
The DNA here is from genome assembly GCF_001594045.1 of Atta colombica. NCBI lineage: Eukaryota > Metazoa > Arthropoda > Insecta > Hymenoptera > Formicidae > Atta > Atta colombica. Next base: position 298,632 of record NW_017259346.1, read on the forward strand.
GGGAAATTTTAATATGGCAACGATGTCCTAATCGAAATGCAAAGTATGGATTTGATTACGAACCGTGTCTTAGGTTGAGATTATACCAGACGGGAATAAACGTCAGATGCTGTTCACTACCCTTGAATTATTCTCCAGCACCGCACAAGTGCGCAAAGGTCAAGTGCATGAGGGGTTAACCACGCTCTTTAACACTTCAAATTACCCGCTCGCTATTTTAAGTGAAAGCAATGCGCGTATCGTAATAATGGGGGTAATTTTTCCTCTACCAGAACGTTACGAGACAATTGTGTGGAACGAAAGATTTAATTTTTTTTACTATACACGGAAAGAATAGTATTGCTGAAGCATCTAAAAATTTAAAAAAGCTAGATATAGTGGATCTGAAAATAATGTTATTAAGCCATCAAAATAATTATTTTATTAATGTAAAAATAATTATATAGAATACTTGAGCATGATGAGAAATATTGCAGAGTTTTTATATTCTGATAACCATTTTAGCATTCTACATAATTATTTTGATGATCCAACAAAATTATTTTGATATTTATATTTAGCTAAATTTTTAAATACTTCAGCAAAATCGTTCTTTCTGTGTATCTAATTTTTAATTAAGTAATTTAATCGCAATACAGAATGCAAGAATACTTTATCAAAATAAATTTGTCGAATTTAATTGTAAGATAAAAAAAAATTAATTTTTAATTACATACTTGAATGAAAACTGGTTTCTTAATTTAAATATATTCATTAAAGATGTAAAAAGAAATAAAAAGATTAAATTGTGAAAAAACAGCGTGTCAACACGAGCTGCCGGTTGTCGTCTATTCGACCACCTGTTTGCTTCTACTTGTCGGGTCGAGCAAGTGGGAAAACGCGAACATGTCAAATCTCTCGTCGTTATTCTCTTCCTTTTTCTCCCGTATCTTCTAGAAATCCACGTTGACATCAAGGATTATTTTTTTTATTAGGACTATGTCAAAAATCAATATAGATCCTCAACAACTATTAGGATTTTCTAACGCGACTTTGACTCGTAGGCTTCAAAAACTTTAGAAATGGCGAGATTTCCACGTGGTTTATCTAACATGACAATAAAATGTCATTTGTTATTTTAGAATCAAAAAGATATAGACCTTTGACTCTTCAATCAGAATTTTCTAACGACTTTGATTCGCCTTTAGACTTTAAAAACCTCAGAAATGGCGTAATTTATCGCATAAAATATTATTTTGATTATTTTAAAGTCAATACGAGATTAAATTTAATTCTGAAATTCATGAACGCGATCCAATGAAACAGCGAACAAGTGAAATTTAATGTATCCGTCTTCGTGTCTCAAGTTATTTATATATAGTGGTTGCATTCGGCAGAAAAAGCAGCTTTTGCACTGTTGCAAAATTTCTTTAATGTGACTGGTTTTACCGTTAATTTTTCACTGGATTTAAATGTATAAATCAATGGCTGCGTTGAGCAGAAAAAGCAGTTTTGTAACATTATAAAATTCTTCAATATTGGTTCTTGCCTCTGGTCCCTCATGGATCTAAATGTATAAACCAATCATATTAAAAAATTTTAATTTCTGCTTTTTCTGCCAAACATAGCCAATTAATAGTTTCCTTCATTGAGGCAGGACTGTTCCTCTACATCTAAAAGTATAATAAAGTATAATTCGATGAGCGCGAAGAAAACTCCCGATAGTTACAAAATAAACATTCTATCAAACACGATCAATCGTACTAAAGAATCATACAACACTTACTTTTTCTGTTGAGCGTAGTCAGCGTGTTGCTGTACCAACGCATCGTCAAAAACTTACAAACTATATATAACATCATTAATATTGTAACATTGATGTAGCTGATATGATCGAGATACATTTCTCAAATTTCGTCCGCGGGAAGATTTCAACCAGTGAAACAACGGGACTTACTTCGTTATTCGCTCTTTCGCACTCTTGATCCTGATTTATCTCGTGCTTCTGGATCTCTTCTCGCCGGCGTGTTCCAAAAGAAACTGGGTCCCTTTCTCTGTCTTATTATCTCTTACTCTCTTCCCTCTCTCTCTCTTTTCGCCTCCTCACTGGACCTAGCAAATTAGGGATTCCCGTTCTCCTTTTCGTTCACTTTTGACACTCGCCGCTGCGATTGACACGCGGTTCCCCGAACAATAGCTGAACGACGCGAACACTGAACGAACCGACAAACGCGAGAAAGGGGAGGGGGGGAACTGACTCCTCGGATTTCGTGGATGAAATCAAGTTGCGTGTGTGTGTGTGTGGTGTGTGTGTGTATATATATATATATATATACATATATATATATATATATATATATATATATATAGATATAGCGCGTTTGCGGAAGGATCGCGGATCTCTTTCTGATGCTGTGTCGTTTTAACAACGTGCGTATTATCTTTCAGCCGGTTGATATGTCTCCTTCTCTCTTCCTCTTTGCAGACGTACGGTGTCTGTGTTACGTGAACGTGTGGTGAACGGCTCTCACGCGGTACGCGATACTCCGGCGCTCTGTAGAGGCGTGCGTGAGTATAGTAGTAGTCGTAGTAGTAGCAGTAGTAACGGCGGCGGACGGCGACGGCGGACAAGAGAGATGCGTCGTCTCGCGTGGAGGCTCGAGCTAACATTAACTAGCACGGACTGCAGCCGCTTATAATATGGCCCGGCCGCGAACCAATGGGATCCCGCGCTCCTTGCCAGACCCCCACCGACCCCCCGGACCCCTCTCTATCGTCACTCTACCGTCGTTCTCGGACCCCCCCTCGCGCTGCTTCCCGCGCTTTGGTCCAGAGAGTTCTCCTCCTCCTCCTCCTCCTCCTCCTCCTCCTCTTCCTCTTCCTCCTCCTCCGCCACCGCAGCTACTCCTTCGCTCCCTGCGCGCACCCTTCCTTGCTGGTCCAACTCTCTCCCTCCGTCATCGTCCGTCGTCCTCTCATAAGAGAACCCGAGACCCCCCGCGTGTTATTCCCGATTGTCGTTCCTCCTTCGTCCTCTCATCTCTTTGTGCGCGTGTACGACTCTTCGCGTATCTCTGTCTCCCTCTGTCTTGAGTTATACTAATACACACTCGTACATACACTATACTATATTCGCACGTGTATTTATATTCGCTATAAACTTTATTTTATATTTTATTATTAAAGTAAGCTCTAGTTGTGCATGTACTTTTTTGTCTAGCACTTGAGGGGGCTTGTTCCAGAGAGCGCATAATAAATGATGCATTCTCTTTCTCTCTCACACTCTCCATCGTTGGGAGTCTCGATACCACACGCGCCTTTTTCTTTCTCCTCTTCTTTTCTCTTTTCTCTCCTCTCGTCGTTCCTTCTTACGTACATATACATATCCTGCCTCCTCTCTCTGTCATCGCATCTTTGTTGATTCCGTTGACTCTGTTTCTTCTTTCTTCTTTCCCTATGAGGCCCCGCTAGCATACACGGGGAGAAATAGAGAGAAACGATGGCGTGGAGATGGACAACGATGGGGAAAAGAGAGAGGGAACAAGAGGGATCAACTCGTGGCGACTCTCAAGTTCTCGACATGGGTCGGGGACCGGGGAACTCCCGGAACGAGCGCGGGGCCTCCGACACGCTGCAACGCGCTGGAGAACGCGATTACGCGAGCGCGAGTAGTGAATTGTATCGCTACGGTAACGAGAGAGTAGTACACAGGTAGATGAGAGCGCCTCGAGAACGTTACTTCCTTCCGCGTCGTAAATCGACAGTCGTTTACATGAAGGCAGCAAGCCTCATGTATAATTTAAATGTCAACACGGAAAGAATAATTTGACTGACAAGGAAACGTGCATGTATAAAAAATATCAAAAAATGTTAGACGATAGATCACGTTTGAAATAGATATTCTTGATGGCCAAATGATGGATTCTGTTAATCTATTCTGTACAAAAATGCATTCTCGAGGTATTTTATATCAAAGTTAAAATGATCGAAACAAGCCCAAGTCGAGTACAGGAACCATAGGATCTTAAGATTTAACCATCTAGATTCTAGAATATCTATTTCAAACATAATTTTTCAATTGATAACATTAGTTCTTTGTCACTTTTGCAATGTTCTTTTGTGAAGTATCTAAAAATTTAATAGATATAGATTTGAAAATAATTTTATTGAACCATTAAAATAATTATGTATAAATCTTAAGCAATGCTGTACATTTGACAAAAATTTAATATTCTACACTGTTAAATATTAAAAGAGTCCCAATCCCTTGAGTTAAATAACATTTAACTTTTAATTTCCATGTATATCAAAATGTAAATCAATCTACTCGTGATTAGTTTCAAAGTAACATTCATATTAAAATGTGCACTTAGCAAATAACGAACTAAATTTAAATAAAATTGAATACATATCTCAAATTAAGTTGTTTAATTTCATTAGTTAATCAACATATTGAGTATAAGAAATCAGTGGCGATCAATAATTAAAAATAAAATAAAAAATAAATCAAATTGGGTATATTCAACATTATGTGAACTCGTGTAATAATTAGTTTGTGTTTTACATAATTATTTTGATGGTCCAACAACATTATTTTCAAGTCTAACTAAATTTTTAGATATTTGAAATCGTTCTTTCCGTGAGAAAATCGCACGCGCACAATATGTATGATTTCATACATTCTCTATTTTCTTTTCTTCTGCTGATATTTTTACTCATTGACCTCGTTGAAAGTTTATCTTCTGAGAGGAAGACTCAATTTATCTGCGGAACTAATCACAGTAGTTACAAATTGAATATAAAAATAAAATATACGCATTAATGTGTACACTTAAATAAATCAGTTGAAGACCGGCTACAAACCCGTAAAGATACGGGTACATGGTTGTAACAAAAATTGCACTACAATTAAGACATTGTTACGAAGTTCCATTACGCAACGACATAATTTTCCGACAATTACATCGCGTGTAAGATAGTTTAAATGGAAAAGTGACTCACAAATATCTCGTGGATATAAATTCGTCTAATTCAAAAAATTAGAAATTTCTCAGATGTAGCGAGTTTCGAAATTCATTTCACGGCTGCGTTTTATAAATTTTATATTTTTCAGTCGTTTTGTTTTCTTTTTTGAATATGTCAAATTAGGGTCTAATAACTTTTAATGACAATTTAAACTAGATCACTATATATACATAAATCAAGCACAACACATTACAAAAATGTCAAAATTTAATAAACGTTAGAAATCGTGTAACAAAAGTATAAACTGAAAAAAATAAACGTTTAAAATTGGATTTATGTTTTTTAAACTATTTATTAAACGTTTCGATGATTTAATAAATGTACATTTAACATTAATAACATTAATGACGAAAGAACATCTATTTAATGTTTTTATATAGCTAAAGAAAAGATTTCAATTTTAACTAAACATTTTTTTAATCTGCTTGAATAAATAAAGAAAGGTTAAATACGATCGAGGCTAGTATTTAGCCTTTCTTTACTTAATTCATTTAACATTTTGTTAACAAAAGCTTTTCTTTACTATTCATATAACATTCCAGTTTAATTTATATTATTAAAATCTACATTTATATTGTTAAAATCAGGATTATTAAATCCTAATTTATAATGTTTAAAAAGAAAAAAGAAAACGATTTAGAAAAATAAGATTCGTAATGGTTTTGTGAAGGTCGTTAAATCCGTTTTCAATTTTTTCAGTTCTTCAGTTCTTCTCTAACAATTTTTCTTCTTTGTAAGTCGCCACAATTCTTGAAGCCCAAATTTATAAATATACCTGTTACGAGCCCGATATATGCTTTCACTTTACAAATTTCTAATAACTCTGGTAACTTTAACAGATGTCTGCCAAGAATTCGGCAGGTATTGTTCGGTAAGGAAGGCAGCTATTGTCCACGTCATGTTTCGACGTTAAAATAAGACTGAAAGATTTTGGCGACAGAGATTAGTGGAACGGTCACGCTTCCCGCAAACTTACTCGAAGGTTGCATCAACCTAGAGAGTAGTGACACTAGTTGCACGATCCACATGCCGTAAACGTGGCAAGAGTGTTGTACATAATGACACAGCGACTTCTCCACTGTTTCCTTTTTCTTGCCCCCTCCCCCTTCTTCCTTTTGGCCCGAGACAACGAAAAGAATTCCAGAGAGAGCAATTATTCCATTCGCTTGTCCGTCTATCTAATTGACATATTGCATTTTCATGGTATTCGCCTTTGTAACCGACTCGATACTGTCTCTGCAAATGTCTCGCGAAGGAGTGTAAAGGGCATGAATTAATTATCGAGCGTCAATAATTGCGAGTGCGAAAGAGCAATGTCTATGGAAAATTATCACACGATTATATACGTGCATGGCGTGACGCTATATAATTATGTAACAACGATAATTATTGTTTCGCATCTCATTGGTAAAGAAAGAAAAAAATTTTTACGGCGTAAACTAATAGAATGAATTTTTCTTGTCAAAAGATTCAAATCCGTAAAAGTAAAAAAAATTTTTACAATAAGTTCTTTGCAATGATTTGATGCAGTAAGATGCTTATTAGCTTTATTATTAATCCTAATTGATATTCATTCCAAAATTTTCTTAATTTGCCCACTTAGGCTTATATATTATTAGTTTTGATTTCATTTCAAATCTGACAATATAATAGACGCCCAGTTTATTTAACTAAAAGATGTATTAAAAAATTTACCTAGAAATATTATTAAGATATCAAAGTCTGGATCATATTTATTTGTTATTCACAGTTATTGCAGTCTTGTAAACATATTATTGATAATAAATTAAGCTTGAATGTCGATGCTAAAGACGTATTAATAATTCTTATTTCTCATCGTCAGAAATTTAAATATGCTCGTTAACAGGTGTACTATCGAGTGCACCTTGATTTACGTATTAACATATATAATCGTCGGCTATTTCTGGCCCGTTTAGTGGCAGGCACAAGATAAGGTGAATAGAAATAAATCTTCATTATGGTTTTAAGGTCGATAACTTGCGACGACGAGCGCGCGTTACGGAAAGAGCATAATAAAAGCGCTCGCGGGCACAGAACTGAAAGGGAAAATGACATGCGAGAACGAGTTTTCGGATCGAACCATCGAGCGACAGCCAATAACGAACAAGTTTTATGCCACGAGCAGAACGGGAGATAAGACGATAAACTAGCTGAATATTTATTATGAAAGATCAACTCAGGTTTAGCTAATCTGTCACTTAAAATGCCAAAAATAAATACGCAACACTTTTCTCTCAAATAGACACGATCAGATTTTTCCATTTTTTTAACAAACACAGAAGAAGATTACAAAACAATCTCAATTATACTTTTAAATTTGATTTTGTTGAAGTTTTATGATATTAAAAATAAAAGAAAAGCTTAAATGAAAGAAAATATTAATTTTTTAATATAATTTAATTAAATTTGTCAAATTACAAAAAACAAAGGAAAAGGCCAAATGAACGAGCAATATAAAGAGGAAAACAATAATTCATCAATATAATAAAATATTAAGATTATTTTAAAAAATTAATTTGTTATAAGCTGTTAAAGCTTGTTAAAAGCAAAGATACATTAATTTAAAATTTTGTCGAGTACATCGAATCCGCGAATTCTAGTTACGGAAATTTCGGAGTGAATAATTAAGGCTAATTGAATGGTCTCGGAAAGGGTTAATTCATTTGACAACGGTATTTTATAAATAGGATTAATCGAATGAAGGAATTCTTCTCCGGTGACGTTCCTCTCGACTTCAATGCTTCTAGAATGTTTCTCATTGAAAAATACCAAAGATGATGCATCTTACGTAGCATCCAATCGCATGATCTCTGTTATTACCCGTTGCAACGTGAATGACGTTTGCGCGAAATCAGAGTGACGCGAGCATTCAGCATTTCTGCAGAAAAACTGAAAAAAATCTATACACGTACGAGATTTAACAGCATCGCTCGGCCGATCTTTCATAAATATAAAGATCTACTAATTACTAATAGCATCGTGCGGCTAATTAGTTAATTCTTTACCAAGTTTTCTCGGCACTACGTATGACATTTTCCACGAACTTATTTTTTTACTTCCTCACGTTAAATACAAAAAGACATTGCATAATGTTATAGCTTCGCGTCAAGAAAAGCTCGCGGGGATGATTCATGTAACTAAATTGCTACGTCATGCCGGAGAGGTATTATAATTAAATGTAATTATATTACTTGATAAGTGTACCAACTGATATCATTGTCTTATATGGAAAGTTACGAGCGATGATATGTAGCTGGAAATATGTAATACAAATATAATTCCAAGAGTCGTGACTTACTATTAAATATCTTAAATATCTTAAACATAAGTTATAGCGTTTCAAGGAGTTCATTTAGAATCGCTTATATGCTTCTTATGATTCTTTTTAATTCCTTTACAGAAATCTAATTAATTACTTATAAGTATTAACAATTGTTGTTCAGTATTTTTATTACTTCAAATAAATATAATTAATTATTATCTTTCAGTAATAAATTAATCATTATTAGATTTCTATAAGAATTGATTAAGATATAATAATTTCTAAAGAGAAAGAGAAAAAAGATAAATCTAATTGGAAAATAATTTTGTTGGATTATGAAAATAATTCTATAGGCTTAAATTGCATTGATGGCAATGTTGCAAAAAGTTTTAACATTCCAGTAAACAATTTTTGAAGTGTTGTACAAACAAAATTATTTTCAGATCTGTATCTAATTCTTTAGATAGTTCAGCAAAACAATTTTTTCCTTGTTGTTAGTAATCATTTAAATCTATTTGTTCATTCAGTGTAAAATATAAAATATTAATTTTGTTGTGTCATTGCGAAATTTATTAATAACTTGATTTTTTATTAATGATTTTATTAATGATTTCACATGCCACTGTTTATAACGCACACATGAGCCGGTTCATATTACCTTCATGCATATATCTTCATCAACTTATCGCCGAACGCAATAGATAAATAAAGAGCACATGAATATTTTTTTCTTTTTTTTCTGTAATCGCGGAAATGCGGTGTTATATGCATTATAACGTGTCTATGAATTAAGCTTACACCTGACGTTTTTTTGTATTAACAGCGCATTAATCTTTTAACGAAAAAACCAGTAACTAAAAATAGAATTTTATAAACTCTATATTTGTACTTTATAGATTTTTAGCTGGTAGCTAAAAAGGTAGCTTTTTTACTGCTTCTATATATAAAAATATATATATATATTTTTAGAAAATTAACATCTAAAAGTATGATTTCTAAAATTATATTTTTTAGCTGCTAATTTCTTTAAAAAATGTATAAAATTATATTTTTAACCGCTAGTTTGATATCGTGAAGAATTAGCTAATTACCAGTAAAAAAAAAACATCGTATAATCAGGCTTAGTGATTTGTGAAGTACAAAAAGAAAAAAAAGCCATAACACGTGTCCGCACACATTTACGCGTCGCGTAAAGACGTTCGTACGATGTATTATAAATAGAATAGTAAATGATAGTAGTACTGAGATGTATCTCTGAGACGACCGAGCCAGCGGTCATTTTTCTGATTATGAGTGTACGTAATGACCCAAAACATTTCGCATGGCCACATGATATGCATCGATTGTACCAGTCGTCAACATCGGTTATGAAATAAATGTTACGTATAATTGCGAATTCCTTTAGATTTAAAAGACGATGTTCTTTCTTTTTTTTTAACGAAAATTCGAGGAGTAAACGAAAGTCATGTCTTATATTAATGAGACACCCTGTATTAATCCGCGAACGCGGAACCTGACCGATTGATGTATCAACACGTTGATTGGATTGCCTCATCCTCGCTCGGCCTTGTGATGAAAAAACGCAGCGGATAACTGTATTTCAAGTTTCCTGCGATTTCTCGTTGCTTGAAGGTACCGCTAGTGCACGTCGCGTAAATCCTGACTAGTTAAACCATAAAATGTGTCGAATATTTTATATCACGCCTTGATTATAACAACGTTTAACGTCGCATTCAGCAGCTGTCATCAATTTTAGATGACACTTTAATAACTGAATAATTAACAATTAAAGCTGTCATTTGCAACCTCGAACACTGAAATCATATATAAATCATATACACAACATAACACAACATATGTTAGTCGTAAATTAATCGCACGCGTTACCAAAACTATATCGTAAAAATTTAATCTTCTGGAACTAAGGATGGATTTATTGGATCCATTTAATTATCACTTAGTTATAAATCACTTCGTCAAAAAATATGAAATAATTTTTTTATGTTACATCACAATTTTGAATTATTCATATTAAAATGTACTTAGTATCTATTCTTTTTTTTTTTAGTAAAAATATTTTGTATTTGTAAAAATGGTTCACTCACATCTTTGTTAAAATTTTGTGTTCAATTTTCAACACGTGCAAGTATTAATTTAACATAATGTGATTATACTTTTGAGGCTTTCATAAGTATTTTCTATACAAAAGCTATTATATATTTCGCGGATTATGTCATTTCTATTTCTTAAAATTAATTTGTGTCTTTTAATTAACATAAATTAAATTGAATCTCACAGACCCAACATTAATAACTATATATGTTTTAGCATCAACTCTGGAGAGTTAAAGAGTACAGTAATTTTTAGCAATATCTTAGAGCACAAAAATAAAATAAAAACTATAAATAAAACTGAAGATCTTTTACAAAACTCCAATATTAATCAATTTAATAATATCCTGAAAAATAGTGAAAAAATAGTTAATAACTTGTTTTAAGTATTAAAAGCACTAAAAATAAATAATAGTGTACTTTTAATTCTTACATAAGAATAAGTTATTAATTATTATTTTTTAAGCTTTTATTAAGCTATTTTATATTCACTACCTTTAAATTTCTATAAAAGTTAATGTAATTAGCAAATAAGTATCGTTATGGAAATACTGTCGTTATCTTCGAGTGATCAGATCATTAATCGCCAAATTAAAGATCGTTTCGCTCAAAACAACAAGTGAATAGGAATTACTCGCCGAACTATCATAAATAATTTCGCCATTGCAATCAGTACAGCCGGATCTCCACTGATTTATCAATGTTGCACGACAAATCGATCGTGGGTGCGAGAGATCCAATCTTATCTTGGCTTCCTTCTCCGTCAGATATGCATCATCAAAAACGGCAATAAGGAAGGAATACCGCGGCCGTGTGACTACTTTCGTTTTGCAAGACCTTCTATGGCGCATTAACCCGAACTCGTAGGATTTATTCCAGCGAAGTTTAAGAATCGATGAAATATAAAAATGATCTGCTGCAAACGCAAAAAATAAAAATCTCTGTCTATGTCAATATAAGTGTTTTGATAAATAATTTAATTATTCCAAAAACGTGTAAAAAAGAATTATAAATAACTTTAGTCTAGAATCTATAATGGATTTTTAAGATCGATTTCATAAACATGAAAATATTAAAACAGAAAAAAAAATAAGACTTCAAATCTCATATTAAAGTCTGATGTAGAAACAATAAATGCTAAAAATAAAAATCTTGAATCTTCAGTTTCTCTCTCTCTATTTTTTTTTAAAGAATGTTTATCTTAAGTCCGTATTCATATAATCATAGATCGATCCGTGATTAATCCTTATTTCGGGCGTGTCAAGTTTGAACTAAAGTTCATACAATTATATCTTTCAAACAAACGAAGTAGTTTTTTTCGATTTTTGTCGGATCTTCTTTGCTTTTTTTGCGATCATGATTATTGATCGGATGATCGAGTTGAAATCGCAGTATGCTTACCTTGTTTGAGATCATAGTGTACATATGTCAATCGAGAACAGTAAGAGGCTCGACAGCGGCCAAAAAAAGTGTCGTCAATCCACCAGAGTGTAGGCGTATATTTGCGGGCCAAGTCCCAATTCAGGTTCCCACGTGTCTTCCTACACGCCTTTTTGTCACTTTTTCTCGAGATACTTTCCCGAGTTATCTTCTGCATCCACCACCGTTCTTATTCGTAGAATGTCCGCGATGTACCGATATAATATCGATGTCGTGAAGGATGGAAGGTTTTTCCGCATAATCGATAGTAACACGTTTTTTCATGCACCTTTCGTAGTTTCGAGTCTTACGAATGACTTCATTGTTCCCGAAAGAGAGTCACGTAACGCGTAGATTTCTGGAGAGATTCTCGCTCTTCAATTCGCCACTTGCGAGAATATTTCTCGAATTATTTTCCAACATCAGGGAAAATCGCGCGATCGGCCTTTTATCCGTTATTACAATGCGTCGATACTTGTCGCTCTCCATACTTTCCGGTGCTATGTTCATCTGCCTTGTTGACCAAGTCCTGACCAGTCACGATCAATTTAACGTACACTGAGAGAAAAATGTTTGGTATTTGTAACTATACATGATAAAATAATTATATAATTAGTAACTTTATTTTTATAATTATTGCTATAATTTAGTAAACTAATAGTAATTATTAAAAGTTTTATCAAAAAAATATATAACTAGCACCGAAAATGATTATAAATTATATAATTAAATTTTGTTAAAAGATTTTGTTTGTAAAAAAATTAAAATTATTTTATTTTTTCTCTCAGTGCAAGAAAAAGGAGCTTATAGAATTTAATAATTTTATTTTATTAAAAAATTATGAAATAAAAATTATTTTATTTTATTTTTTTCTTAACGCATAAAAAAGCAAGTATGATTTCCACAAACATAATATTGTCAACTTATACTGTCTTCATAAATGAGAAAGAGATTTCTCTCTTCGTAATGAGGACTGTATCATTTCGTGCAGAGCTAATCGAGTCGCTCGCATAGGAAGAACCTTCGTATCGGAGACCGTGCACGAGTACTCTCTCTCTCTTTCTCTCTCTCTCTGATGGGTTATAATGTTCGTATCCGTGCCAGTCGGCGGTCGGTCCGGCCGATTTTCTCACGCCTACGAAGCGCGCCCGCAATCGCGCACAATCGGATCACGTAGCGCGGAAAGGATTTAATTCATTGAAATTTAAAGGAGCTCAATATTGCTCGTTCATTCGAAATGCACTGTTTTAAGGAAAACTCCTCATGATCATCAAGAGCAACACTGTTAAAAAATAATTTTAAGAATTAAGAATTAATAAAAATAATTTAAGAAATTCCCAGAATTCTTCACGACGTGCAATGTCACTTCCGACTTGGGTTCTCTTCACTTTCTCTTACGAATTTTTCCGAGATTCCTTTTGTGTTCCTTTTTAGGACACGATTCCGACGAAAAATCGAAATCTCGTCAATCGTTTTGGAACTTTTCATGTGTTATCAACATGAGAATGTTCTTAGGCTGTAAGACAGAGATAATTGAGTCTCAAAAGAACCATCTTGATCGAGAAGATACAAAGAAACAAACATGGAAATCAGGGATAATCTGGAAGGATTCCGATTCTCGAGATAGTGTCAGGAAATTACCAAATAGGAGAACGGGCAAATAACTGGTGTATGCACTTAAAATAAATCCTTCGTTATAGATATCCGGCTATCTCAAGAACCTGAGGATTCTTCGTATTACGGGCGATGAAAATTTCCGAAGACGTAAGTTCCGATAGTTCCACGAAACAATTTGATCTCGGCGGCACAAAGTATAACGCACACGGTTTTCGAAGGAATTCCTCGGTATCTAGGAAGATCTCGTCTCCCTTGGTACCGTAATTCTCGTGACACGTAATTCTCGAACAGCACGTGGAGGACATAGATTCGATTTGGGCGAGCTTGAGTGCACGGCCGTCGAAGCCGAAGAAGACCCGGCGACCGCGACGAGCGTTACTGACAGCTTTATTCGCCGTGTCGTGTGTTAGGGTCCTGCGTCAGAGAGCGTGTATAGGCTCGAGCTTGCGAATTCTCCTTCCCTCGCATGGAGTGCCTCATACCCTCGTAGGTACAGAGTACTTAACACAGTTGAATGAGGCGGATCCCTCCCGCCGGGCGACGCAACGTGACGGGGACGTTATCGCTCTCGCTTTGCGGGCCCAACTTCCGCGAATAGCCTCTACGATCCACCAGACGACCCGACTGGCCTGAATCTGTTTGCGCTGACATAAAATCGCAGAACCGTGTCGCGTCAAGACGGAATTTCGGGAAGAAGTGTGTTTGGAGAGAAAACGTGAAAAAAAAAAGATTTATCGAAACAACTAAAAACTTCACTGATACAGCAAATCTACAGCCAATAAATGGACAGCCATTTTCTAGGCCATTTTTTTATATTAAAGTAGCAAGGTTGTAGCAAGTTGATAAAATTAGTGATTACAAGTAATATCATATTTGTTACAATACACAGTAAATTTGTTAATACAGTAGAGATAACTTTCTACGAAAATCAGTCCAATATATGTGAATAAAAGTTAAATAAATAAATTTAAATTAAATTTTATTTTATTCTTGAAACTCGCATTTTTTTTCGCTATATAAATAAGACTCAGTCAAACTTATCGAAGCAAGGAATTTCACGTTGAACACGTCATTACGTCTTGATGTCGATCTGCGTGACAATCTAATGACTAATATTTCTGATGAAGAACTATCGCTACATTCATAAGAAATTCGATCTCACTGTTTAATTTCGCGATATACGGCACGAATATTTTTTTTCATAAAAGATTCGGCACGAATATTTTTTTTCATAAAAGATTCGCAATTCGGAAATAGATTGTCGCGCGCATAGTTAAGGAATTCGAACCTGAGAAGTCCAACTTTACGACACGAGGGAGCGAATGCCTTGTCCGCTGGTGAATGGTCGCTGAACGCAACACCGGCAGGAAACTATTATACGAGAGTGACTCATGTGTACATTACAGACGATGATCTCGCAAGTCGGAAGACGCGCTCGCGCGCGAAAAGGAGAGAGAGACGGACAGACGGCGGGAATCAAGCACGGGATACAAGCAATTCATTCATCAATGATTTATCCCAAAGGGAATGCTTGCGCGCTCGATTCAACGCGCTTCTAGGAAACAGGAAGATACATCAGCCAGATGCCTCCTCCCCGCCGAACTCTTGTAGGTTGTTCCTATTCTGCGAGAGAATAAGGCAGATCAGGGGATGAAAATAACTTGGAACGGTTGTAACATTGCAAGTTTATCTAAACGAACGAGTTCAAAAATATACCAGTGAGCTTTTGCACTAAAAGGTGCAGTGTATGTTTAAAATGCTTACATTTAAAACATATTTTCTAAAACAAACATGTTTTAATGTTTAATAAATTCGTCCCTAGAGGATTAACTATCGTAGTTTCTCATTGACATGAAGTATGATTATTTCATCATACACAAATTTCTTCTTTTGTGGGTTAGTCAAATGATTTTGACGCAAGTAGCTTGAACGAAATTGAAATGATAAATAAGATAACAAGTGATAACAGTGGCAATGAAAGATAAAGAGGAGTGAGAAGGAAAAGAGGCTCCGTCTCGAAGCAATCTTCTTATTTTTTTCGTCAGTGATTGCTTCTTGTTGCGAAACGTGAATATATATATCTTCAGTGTCGTACGCGGCCACCATCGTCGACCGTGTCTCTTCCTCTCGGCTTTTGCCGAGAAGGCAGACAGACACACGCGCACTTGCGACCGTAGTGAACAACGCACGTACGAAGATGGAGGTGCCGAAGGTGGTGGCTGTGGCGGCGGCAGTGAAGGAGAGCGAGAGAGAATTTCCTTTTGCAGCCTATGTGGCGGCGGGTAGGACGCTATAAATAACCCGACAGCCTCCCTGAGAACGGAAAGTAGCTCGCCTTCGAGTTCCGTAACGAATTCCCAGGATTGCTTTCTGGATCAGTGGCCATTCCGCGCGAGCCGCGTGGCTCTCGACCGACGATTCATTAATCGCCGGCGACAAGAGCCTAAATCGCGAAGCATGCGGAGCACGTCGAATTTCCAGTAGATCAATGATGATCGTGAAGCGATAAACGGAAGGTCAAGCGGAAGTTGCAATTTGAAAATTCTGTCGGAAGAAATTATTGGAAAGGTCCGCAACGTGATGTGCTATGACTGTCATATGCATATTTATACTTGTTTTTTTTTTTTTTTTAGGATTATGACATTTGATATCTTTTCTCTTATTTATAATTCGTACTCGGCATTGAGACGAGGATAGGATTATCTTATCTGAATCACAAGAAAGAGTACTTTTTTTTAATGATTTGTGGACGGAAGAAATTATATAATTTCGTTATGCATTAAATGTGAGTATTTAATAAAATAAATTTTCTAAAACATAATTTTTATTGATAATTCTTATTAATATAATTTTATACTATAAATATTAAACTTTAATTAATCTCCAGAAGTTTCACGATTTTAAAAAGAGTACATACTCTCTTAAAAGAGTACAGTTGATAATCTTAGATGAGAACAATTGAAATTAAGCGAAAGATAACATTCTCAATTATACTTTAATCATATTGCTCATTTGTTACAATATCGACATAATTCAAAAATTGTTATTTTTTAATTGCTTATAAAAAAAGAAATATAAGGAAAAAAGGAAAAAACATGCTTTAAAAAACATATTTGTATTCCTTATACCAACCAATTGTTATATTAAAATCATTATGCAAAATTAATGTTGCAAAATTTTACTAATTTAAAACATTATAACTTAAATTTTGAAAACCTTTGTTTTTTTAATGGTGTCATTATTGCAGCAAATGAGCGATATATTAAGGAAATAATTTATATACATGCACTGTGCTTTTCAAAGTTAATGACAGATATGAAATCATTTAATTAATATATAAAAATATAATTATAATTAATATAAAAAATGCTAGAATTTATTTTTCAATATCTGAGGCAATTATTCATAATATTTCAAATAAATACATATATCGATATCTGTATTTTTATCTTATATCTTGTTTTTATTGACGATATTGTCGCAACTTAAAGGCACGAGCGGTAAAGCGCAAGCGAACACCTGCGCGTGAGATTATGCCTCAGTTGTCTTTCCATCGAGATCAGCAGTACTTGGAAGGAAATTATCTACTCGATGTAATTCGAAGACAGTGAGAGAGTTTGAGCGAGCGGAACGCGACGGCGACAGGGAATCGTCCATCGATGCCCGAAACTGCGTCATAACAAAGTATCGTGGCATTGATTTGATAACGCGCTCCGTTTCGAAGTCGTGTTTACATATAAGAAATCAGAACGTTTTATTTACTTTTGGCAATTTTTGTAATCATTCGTAATTTATTCGAATTGTGTCAGCGAAGTCTTTCCACTCTTCTCGGAAGAATTTATCATACAAATTACATAATTCAACAAAAAATTACTTTTTTCTGTCTAAATATATATCCTAAATATATATCCTAATTTTTTGCGCTAAACATGATGTCGTTGGCAGAATTTCCATAGCATCAGAATTTTCAGAAAATTGGAATGTAATAGTAAATT
This sequence comes from Atta colombica, assembly GCF_001594045.1. Lineage (NCBI taxonomy): Eukaryota > Metazoa > Arthropoda > Insecta > Hymenoptera > Formicidae > Atta > Atta colombica. Next base: position 316,061 of record NW_017259346.1, read on the forward strand.
GGAGTTGTGTTTTTGTCCCATTTTATTCTGATTTAAAAAAATTCTGATCTACCACGCAAATTCTGCCAACGGCGTTCTGTTCAATGCGGAAAAATTTCATGGTATGTATTATAAAGAATTTTTGAATGTTAAACAGTATTATTGACTCCGATAATACAGAGTCTGTGAAGAATTCTTTTTTGGTTTTCAACTTATGAATTCCTATTTCATCCCATTTCTATTGTTCTAAAAGTATTTCTGAGAATCTCAAAAGATTTCATTTTATGTCTTTAATGATTAGCTCTTTTTCAGATAAAAGATATTCTTTTTCTAATCTTTTCTGTTTTTTAACTGTGTATAATATTTAACTTTTGTATAAGAATAAATATATCATACTTTGAGTTTTGTGCGAATTATTTTTATTAAAGGTAATAAATACAAATTTGTATATATTTTTGAATTCTTTTCGAGTTCATTTCGAATAGATTATACTAATTCTAAAAAAATTTAAGAAAGTGAATATTTTTCAAGTCAAATGAAGTTGTGCGATTTGAATCTGAAGAAACAATGACAGCGGATTGTGCAAGATGCAATTTTCGGACGTTGAAATGAGAATCGAGAATTTTGCATTTTCTTACCACTTATATTACGGACAAAACTCGATCTTTTTATTTGCTGGAGTTACAGTTAGCGGGTCAAGATCACGTCGGGATGATGTCGTAATGACGAGGGTAGAGACGGATGTTTCACGACTGTCCAGAGTAAAATCAAGACCAGGGTCCCGACATCGCGTGCGATGCAACTCGCACGTGTAATTGCAATTAATAGTTGTCGGCTTGATAGCGGTTAATTGAAATGGTAAAAGATCCCGAATCGCGAATACTATACACGCGAAATGCGTACTCAGATTATATACTCGTATTTAATACGATATGCAAAATAATCTTTTTTCGTTTCTGACGTCACCATTTAATGTAACATTAGTGAGTAAATGGAGCTTTAGAAAAAAATGAATAATTCCAAATACACGTGTCCATATGTATTCCTAAAAATCTTAAATATTTATGATAAATATAATAATATTTAAAAAATATTTTTATTGGCACAGAACTGAAAGTATGTGTAAAGATAAACGGTACAATATTTTACTATATCTCGAATCTCACAATATAAAAATCTTTATATTATTCAGGTATTACTTGTTAATCTATATAGTATATAATATCATATTACGTATCTTTAAATAATTATATCTCGTTATGATTGAGTTTTATTATCGGAGCAAACATTTGCATAATAATTTACATAAAATCTATCCACGTGCAGCGATTGACAGTGGCACAATACTGTCTGTTCCGCTCGATAAGATATGATAAGATTTAATTTGTACGTTCCTACATTGAACTTCGCCGCCGCCGGCCGCGACGTATCGAAATGCACATGGTTTCGCAAGCGAACAAAAATGTCATATGGAGCGTAAATAACGTAATAAACGTGGTCAAACAACGGCCCGCCCAAGTGCGACGGAAACTGCGACGGAAACGGTTGATCGGCCGCGTGCGCGCCTTGCGAAACGGAGTTAAATCGCTGGGACATTTTTCGCGTGCCGACTAAACAGCTGTACTTGCACCAAGCAACAACTCTTGAATTCGCCTTTGAAACATCGTCGCTAGAGATATCTTATAACAAGTTTAGTCACGAAATTAAAAAACTTTTTGATCCGTCATTTTTTATTAATTATCGCTCCAATTCAAATTTCGACCTTATTAACCTTATTAAATTTAGATAAAAAAAAATTAAGGCATAAAATAAATTTAATTAGTAAGTTTTTATTCGTAACTTACAGGAACATATATATTTGTGATGCTAAAGGAATATACTCTAAAACTTTTAGAATGAATCTTATTCTAAAGAGAGAAATCTTATTTCTTAAAGATTAAAAATTGAGCCTGAACTGTTTTTCAAGATTAGCTCAATTTTCTCTTTAGAATGAGATTCCAAAGAATTTAGAGAGCATGATTCCTTAAGCTCTATTAAAGTTTTTTGTTATAAATTTATTAATTTTATTTTCTTTATAAAAAAATTGCAGCACTTGAACTTATTGTTTTGAGAAAATCGCTTGTGATCAAATTCTGTTATAAGATCTCTACACGGAAAAGATAATTTTACTGAAATATTTAAAAATTTAGCTAAATAGATAGAGATTTGCAAAAACTTTTCTTGGATTATAAAAATAATTACAATAATGCTCTTTGTTTTTTTCTACTTCTTACTTTTTCCTTCTTTGCAATTGTTTTATTGACAATTGTATTTCTCGCTATATACTTCCTGTTTCTTCCAAAGTTCAACTTTTATCTCGTGCGACATAAAACAAAAAACCGGATAAGAAACAAAAAGACAAGATGTAAAAGATAGCAAAAAGCAGAAAATAGAAAACAAAAAGCACATTGTAGAATAGGCTTATATTTAAGACCGACTGCTAAAACGACAAAACATTTTCGCAACGTTGCTTATCATGAGTTTTCTACACAATTATTTTGACGGTCACATAAAATTATTTTTAGATATGTAGCTAACTATACTTTTAGATACTTTCAACAAAATTGTTCTTTCCGGCGTATCGTTTGCGCCACCGCGCGCCGTTTCACTCTTTAGCCGCGACAGTGCAACCGACCTCCCTTTCGTCATCGAGGCAATGTCGATGTACCGTCGATGCAACGCCGTCAGAGCGACGTGATGACGTCGCGTGACAAAGTCGAATCGTGGTCCCGTCATATCGGCGATACCGCACTCGCGAAGTCAAAGTCTCGTGCCCTCGTGGCTTATCATGCCGCGCACATGTTGCCGTCCATTCAGAACTTCGCTTGCTGTTGTGCAGCGTGTGCATCACGGGAGATACGACACTCCGAGAAAACGACACTGTGTTGTAGTTATGTTGCAACATAATAAGTGTGTATCATAATTTGACATTCTATCCTGCTCGCTGCGTTGAGTAAACAAGTTTCCAAGATACCTTTAAATTTGACACGTCTAGCTTCATCTGCGTGCGTGCTTTTTACACTTTTTCACTTGCATTATATCATGTATATAAAGGCTTTAATATGCACAAATACGCAGTAATATGTCTAATCGAATTCACTATCATTTACACTGAAACAAGTCTTACAGTATTAATTGGAATTCTGATAGATTCAATCAGAAAGATACAAATATATTGAACATTTGTAATTAAATCTATCAAATAGTCGAAGTAACCAAAAATTCAACACTCGATTTAATAACCAGAATTTTTATTCATATGATCAAAATCGTTTTATTTATATACCTTTTGTGAGCACAACCAGAGTATTTTGTATCATCATCAGTGTATTTCTTCTTGCAGTAATTCTTTCGCGAAGATTCAACTCCGCAATAGCTCAAAGAAAATCGTTTTGCGTAGAAACTGTAGTAGTTTTTTTTTCCCTTTACGATGTCCAGTAAAACAACACATGAAAATCAAGACCACGGTCTCGTGTAATGCAAACGAGTACTCATAGCCTCTTGTCGGATTTCTCGCGGTATCGTTCTCGCGCGACCGTGCCAAGAAGCAATTGAGGCGAATTAAAGGGACAATTAGGCGAGCCAGAGCTTCGGGCAGACAGCTGGACGCATCGAGAGACTTTTCAGCCGACATCGGCGCCCACATCCAATTTTTACACGCGAAACAAACTCCACGATGGCGGCTTTCGATCTCATACTGATTATAATCTGAACGAAAAATTAAGAAATTAACATACCCAGTAAGAAATGACAATAAAATCGATGTCGATTCCATTATCATTTCTCTCATTGAGTAGACATTTGCATAATGCATAATACATAAAGCACAAAAAAATCAAAGTCTTTTATTTTATGAAAAGGAAGGAAATGAAGGACTTTGTGATTAATTTATTTTTTTTATGCATTATGCGTTTAAGACTTTGTGCTTCCACCCTTGACTTGATATTTTACCAAAGAACTGAAATGGTGCAATAAATTGAAGTGTGAAACAAACTAGGTCTAATAAGATAAAACAACTCGGGCTAATGAGAATTTTTGCGCGGTAATTAGTGCGAAGATGATTATCAAATTTCTAATTTAAAAAAAATTTACTCAATGTAACGTGAATAATAATAATTAATAATTATTCTAGATCTGTTGTTTATTCCTGTACTGTCTGAACTAATGTGATTTCTTCCTTTTCTCCACGTTGGAGAAAAAAAGAGAAAAGATAAACTGTGCAAGAAGTTCAGCTAAAAAAAATAGGCCTATTGCATCGTGTGCACTAGTTCACACAGAGAGTTCATTGATAAAAAATAGGCTTATTATTATTAATTACCATAAGAGCATCAAATTATACCGAATCATAATTTATCTCGATCTAATTGACAAATATCTCTAGGAGTTTGCAATATATACGATTTCTTTGCCTAAATTTTCCTTTTATTTATTTTGAATAAAAGTGGAAACTTGATTTTTCAGGCCAAATAATGTTTCAGTATTTTAAATCCGAGAATTGCAGAACGGAAGGTTGTCCCTCCTTGCGTACGCTCATGTGATGAGACGTGCTCACACTGAGTTTAAAGACGATCGCGCGATCCTCTGGCCTGTCGTCGACGCGATCTCATTCCGTTGGCTACGTCATCCGGACGAATAAGCGAGCGACAATGGAATCGCGCAATTTCATTTTCTCCTTACTGCTAGTTTGCGACGCGTTACTTTGCGGTTCGCTTAAATCGCGGCCGACCAATTCAGCCGCGTGCTCGTGCTTAAACGATTCTCCGAAAGCTGCCGTAAATATGCTGCATCCTTCGGAGAGGGTCGAGATACAATGAAACGCAAGAATAGGATACGAGAGACGTGGAAAAACGCGAAAATCTAATCTGCAAGTCTAATCTGCAAATCTGATTTTTGCACTTTTGTTGATTTTAACAAGTTCATTTATTAATTTAAATTGCTTACTTATTAATTTATTCATTTTTATATGTAATAGTTCTTCCTATAAAACGTGCTGTTTTAATTCTTATTTTAAATTAACAAACTATCATTTGATGATAATTATTGACTTGAATATTATACAACTATTTGAATAAAAAATAAAAAATTACAAGAGGACAAAACGGAGGCCTACATTACCATCTTTTTCTCTATTATTTATCTTTTTTTTTATTTTTTATTTTATATTTATACGCTTTCGCGCGATGTATTTTATTTTCCGCGCTCATAAGTCTTAATATGTTGCGATCGATACTCGTTATCGAACATTGGCACGCGGTTAACATTTAAGAGATCTTATCTCTGATAAAGATGTCGAAAGTGCAGTGCATGCGTATTAGACACTTCGTACGTACTGTGCAAAGTGCGACGTGAGTGAATGGTAATGTTTCTAAGATACGTCCCCAACTTCCACATTCATTACATCATTATATCATTTACATATCATTAAAAAAAAGTGTTAATTGTAACGTAAAGCTTTTAAATGAGATATTCGTTTGGTAAACTTGTAAATATATGCAGCTCGTTAATTATGCATTCGATTTTTCGCCTTGGGTCTTCTCGTTTTATCCTAACTACTTTTCAAGCAAGTAGGTCGCAATTATATCTTGTTTTTTTTTTTTTTTAATATATCGGTATCCTGCACGCATACATACAACGATGTAATATTGTAATGACGTAACTGCGCGTCGCACGGGAAAAGCATAAAAGTCACGCGAGTTGACGATTGCATCGGATTATAATATTATCGGCTGCTCGTGATTCAGTTCCCATCGGCACGCGCGCGACCGGTTTCGTAACTTTTCGTCGCAACAAAACGCCCGATCATCGCCGCGGTTAGAGATCCTATAATAAGAGTGATCTGAATTCAAAGCGGATCAGTCTTTTGATTGTCATTTCCCGTATAATACCGAAATTTTTCAGAAATATTTCAACTGAAAAATGAAACATTTCATAAAAGACACAAAATGTATCTGCAATATATGTGAGATAGTTCTAGAATAGCAAAATGTATTCCTAGCACAAATCCTTCCAGCAGTATTGCAATGTTCCAACAATATTGCAATAACATTGTAAATTGTTGCAAGATTATTGAAAGATTATTGAAAAAAATCTGTAACTTTTCTGAAATATTACCAAAAGATTGACAGCTGAAACCTTTCTAAAATATTTCAAAAATATTGCTGAAAATTTATTAAAATAATTTTGAAATTGTTCCCAGAAATATTACACATCTTTGAATTAATTTTCATACAAAGTTTAATGAAACTTATATAATTCCAAAATAGATTTACTTTCATCTTGGATTGTCCTGGAGACCAATTTTGAATTCTTGCTTTCAAGGAATCATTTGATTATAGAACACAGATAAATATCTCATCATGCTACGTTATTTATTGCAGAATTCTTGCAGAATTGTTGCACATGAAATATGAAAGGTTGAAATGATTTTTGTAACGATTGATTCTAAAAATTTTTTTGCAACAATTATTACTGATTCATTTAATACATTTAATAAATTTGGATAACTTCGTACATTTTCGAGTAGTGAAAGAAAGAAAGAAAAAAAGAGATGGATAACTATATATCTACTATTTTTTATTCACTTTTGCCAAATTTTTATTATAGAATAGATCTCTGACGATTATCGAAAAGCAATGCGCTCCAGCAAGCACAATTCGTTAATAAAACACTGACATACGCGCTCTCCGTAATAGCATTTTTATTCATAATGAAATGCGACAAGCAGTTCGCGTTGTTAAGTAATGCGAGGCATCGCGCGTAATATGCACGTTGCACCGCGTGTGACCTGAATTGTTTATGCAGACGATCGTCTTGCATTGAATCTGCGAGAGTAATTTATCCAGGCATAGAGGAGGCTGCACGCGCTTCTTTTCCTCCTTTCTCTCCGTTTCTTAAATAAGAGTCTTCATTCGAAGAAAATCAGAGGTAATTTTCTCGATTGACTTAATTGACCGTTTCTTATTTTAAGTGTTTGTCAAATAGCAAGATCGTCTATATGAGTTTAGCAATTCATGAGCTGCATGTGGCAAGATCTATTTAACCCATGCAGCTCGTACAATCAAGAGACGTATAATGTAGACATGTAGACATAATTTTAAAGTCTACAGCACAATGCTGCTATAAATATTGGTCTCTTATAGCCGGCAGAAAAACTGTTTATGCAAGTATCGAAGAGTAATGGATTTCTAATGTTAAGAGAGAAATTGAACAAACGGTACCGTTAATTAAAGTCAAGGCATTTAAATCACTCATGACATCGCTAGTACCATAATTTTTTTACTTTATAAAATTTTAGTTGTACCATGTCTTGAAATGCATTAATGAATGTACATTTGTGTCAAGTTATCTTTTTAATTCTGCGTTCACATAAAACAACTGATTATATTTTTCAAAAACTTTTTTATTTCTCAGATCAGTAAAGGAATTTTAATGATTATTTAAAGTCTACAAATGTTTGACAGCGATATAATATATAATATTTGGCTTTAAAACATATATTTATTATATAAAATAATTGTTGAAAGTTCTTTTTAATTGGGAATAAAACATTGTTATAATAGACTTTATATTATCTTATGGTATTCTTTAAAGAAGTAGAATTTACGTTTAAAAAGTTATTTGGCTTTTAAAAAAAATTCTACAAAATAGTCTTCATTTGTAAAAACTTATTTATTCTATAATGCTATTTATTCTATAGTGCAAGTATAAGAGTTTAATAATAACGACTTTAATAATAATTAATTTTAATTTTAAAAAATTATAAAAACGATTTTTTTATAAGAACAAAAAAAAATTATTGTAGACATGGTTCAACAAAATGATAAACCTTTGCTTTTTTCTATTAAAATGTATCCCAAAATTATATATTTCTCGGATATTAAAACTATTTTAACTATGATTTTCGGATTCACAAGTGAAACTGAGCAAAAAGGGATGAATGTAACAATTCCTGCGTCTTCTCAAATGTCTAATGCTTCTTTCCCAACTGTGTATCCAATACTGTATATTTCTTGATAGGTCACTGATACTACTTTGTAAAACGCACAGATCATTTGTGGCACGTACCATGTCTAGATCTTTCCGGCGAACGCTTGATTTTCCGATGGTCGCGCAAGAATTATTCCTCGACCAAGTCTCTCGATTCGTGTCTGGTGTCCTTCTGATCCGTGCGTCGCGACGTACCGCGTCTAATATACACCTCTCTACGGGGTGTCCACGGCGTTTGTACCCCCGTCTTCGCCCCCGCGTTCTCGATCCTCGTCAACGATCACGTTATCGCCACCCTCTTACCACTCATATATCCATGGCCGTGTGGCTATTACTACAAGCACGTCATGAAGCTGCCCCAATTGTACGATTCGTACAGAAATAGAGTCTGCAATCTTCTGAGTAATGAGTAACCGCCGTCTAACTTTTTCTTACAACTCGTGAGCAAACCTCTTGATCTCGTTTCAACTCCCCTCGTAGCATCCATCTTAGGGATATTCCATCACGGAACGCGTGCGCTCATCCCGTCTTTCTTCTGTTTACTTAATCTACTCGCGATGATCCTTTAATGCTACGATGATGTGGGTGGATATCAGCTTCACGTACACAGAAGCAGATGATTAGTGGCAATTTTAGGGCACGTGGAGACACCGACCGGCCACAGCGCAATATTATGTCTCATCCACGTGTTGACGTGATGCAGGAGATGCTCGATGCGTCATTCGACGACACAATCGTCGAATTTTCGTGAATAGAGATTTGAAAAGTACGTCAATAACGAAAAACTTGTTAACGTGCTTTATAATATTTCTGACTAGTATTTTCGCTACGCTGGAAAAATAATAATATAATAATATGTGATTGAGCATATATAGTAAATGTAAGAGAGATTCACAAAATTAAAAAAAGAAAAAAGGCGGACAAAATAACGCTCAAAAACTATATCTTTGATAATAATGGAATGACATCTATGTGGATGTGTTGTAGTTGATGTAGAAATTATAATTAATAGAACTATAAACTAATTAAAAATTTTTATTCTTATAAAAAATATATTTAATATAATATATAGTTATATATATATACAAGGAATAGACTTTCAAAATGCGTTTTGTCCAAAATTTGTAATCTTCGGAAAACGAGAAAGAAAATAATTCTGCACATAAGAAAATGATACATTTTGCAGAAAATAATATATACATAATATTTGCAATGTTAATCAGTAGAATGTGAAATTAAACAAAACTGCTAAAAATGTAAAACAAATGCATTTTGTTTGTCTCTAGTTAAAAAACATAATGCACTTCACAATGTTTTTTCAACAAATAAATTAACGATGAAAAAATGCTTTCTGAACATTTCAGAGTAGTTTATAATATGAATCTTCGAACATTGAACATTATGCCATCTCTAATTAAAAAAATGAAATTTTGGACAAAAATGCGTTTTGGAATTTTGCTCTTCGTATATATAGGAGAGATTGGGGAAAGTTGCAAGATGTACTAATTCGAATTTTGATATTTTACTCTTTTTTGATATAAACATCCTAAAATTACACTTTTTTTGCAAATAGTATCATAAATCTAAATAGTTGCGTCATATGTATTAAAAGAATATGTATTAAAAGAAATAAACATATATGTTATAAATAAAGAAATATATTTTTCTAAAAATTAGTATAACTTTCCCCAATCTTCCCTATATATAAAACTAAATACTATTATAACAATTTTATAAAAGCAAATAATGCCAACCTAATAATAGTAAAATAGTATATTTCTCAGATATATTCCTCAGATATATTATTTTATCTATTCCCTGTATATAAATGGATAATATAAGTAGATATAAATATATTTTGGCCAATCGTATGTCTAGTAAGTGTATATATTTTTCTCTTTTTTTTTTTTTAACATCATACGAAGTCTCACCTGTAATCGAGGTTTTTATTAGTTACTCACGATGTGAGCATGCCAATATATTCATGTATTCGACGTAATTGAATGACGTGCGTTCCTTTAAATCTGGAAAATCAATTTTCTTCAGTCTCTGGTGTATAGAGCTGTCATTATGTTACTTTTAGAAAAATGTATGTGTATTGGATGAATATAGATTTAAGGATTCAATGTTTCGCAACGAAATTCAATTACTATCGATAACTGTGCTTAAATTATCTGACAAAACACGTGAAATAAGAATTATCAGAGAGTGACAGTGTCAAAAGAATCCACGAAAAATGGACGAAAAAATAATATAATCTTAGAAAAAATAAAAATTGTACAATTTAGCATTCGTTCGATAAATGCAAAAACAACTATGGACTTTGCACGGCACGTAATATTGTCCAGTTATTTTTCTTTTCTAGAGCAGCGGAGATTTCATTTCTCTCGAGGAGCAAAGTCTAGAACGTCCTGAGTGACTATATAGGTGCGAAGAATGGCAATTCCGCGAAATTTACTTGCATTGCGATCGCAATCAGCTTGAAAGAGAAATTATCTATGGAAAAACTTTGATCGAAAATCCCATGCGAACTTGCGAAAAAATAATTTTTTTCTTTCTTTTATTAGTAAGTGAGTAAAATAATAAAATTGTAAATATTGTGCATAAATTTGATTTCATTTCATATAATGAACATTTTCAGTTAATTAATTAATGATTTCAAAATTTTAATTGATAACACTAATATATTTCTATCATTATCTGGAATAAAAGTACAATTACTACGAGAAAATATGCATTCAGACAGAGTCAAATTCAATCCGCATCTTTCCTCGTATCGACGTATGTCCTTGTTGCTTCTGTGATGATGTCGCAGGGAAGATTTCCATCTGGAAATCGCGCGTGTTCCTCATAAATACGCTCGCGGTGAAATCGCGCCGCGAATTTTCGCGCGAGGCCAAGACGATGCTCTGCCACGCAGCCGCGTGTTGCATGAATTCATCGCACGAAAAGCCTTTCCAATTCCTGGCATGTTTCTGTACCAGCTGCAGCGGCTTCTGTGCTGCTTCTCGGTCGCGAGCTCCCGGGTACACACTCTGCAAGCAGTTACCCGCAACCCGGTGCTAAAAGTTTTTGCGTCGTTACGACGTATGCCAATCTCCACATTCTCGACGTCATTCGCAATCGTGCACGTGCAACCGGAAGAGATCTCTCCAATTGCTAGTTGTTTAAACATTTGTCGTATGGAAGCAGAAATTAAGATTAACTCTCCAATATTCTAAACGTAAACTCTAGCTATTGATGTTGATGCAATATTTTAATGTAAAATATTTGGTTTTAAAGATTTTATTTTTACAGACTAATATTCTAAAAATTCTTTGAATGATATTGTCTAATATTTCCTTTTTTGGCTGATTGTTTGATTGATACTTTTAACTGATATCATATAGTCCTAAAAAAAAATCATTATTATATCAAGAATTCATCATAAAATCGTATCATAGAAAATATATCAAATGACATAATGATTTTTCCTAAAATGATTTCAACTTAATCTTATTAATGATTTTGTGGTCTACCTGGGCGATTCTAGAGTCAAGAATTGTGTTACTTTTTATCATGTCGATATTATCCTCTGGTCGTTGTCATTATTTGCGTTTTCTTCGCCACCTGCTGCGGAGAATCTCTTTCCGTTTTTCTCCGAGAAACAGGACTCGATCACTCGATCGGCCGCTCCAGAACCGCGCGTTAATTTTACGAGAGTAAAAGAAACGCGCGCTCACGCGCGGCGCATTCCTCGCGATGAAATTACTTGGCGGCTATATATAGATCGGCCCCGCGGCCATTCCTCTATATATCTTATTATGGTAAATGAAAGTCCCTCAGTCGTGTGGTTACTCCGGAACGATAGCCGCCATATGGGAAGCTTTTAGAAACGCGCACGAGCGTGTTATGCGCGAGTTATGCGCGGCGATACGGCTTCTCGTGCGTTACGTCGGGAAAGAGCACAGTTTAATTCCCATTCACTCGCTAAGGCGCGCATACACGCATCCATGCGTGTGCACGCATGACGATAAATTCGATGAACGCGCGGCCGAAGTTGAAATTCCGTTCGCGCGTTGTTCTTGCGTGATGTACGCTAAGGACGTGACAAGCCACACGTATTCGTCGCCGGTGTAGAAATCGCCGAGATCGCTGCCAATTCAAAACCGGTGAAACATTGACAGAACATCGAATCGTTTAAAGTGCCTTTTTCGTGTTAATGAAAAATGCTGTTTTTTAATAGCAAAATAAGTTACATAAAAATTGACGTGTTGAACAGTGAAAAATGCACGAGAATGATGTAGCGTCATATAACGTTCAATTTTGAATCAAGCGACGTTGGAAGTTGAATAAATCCAACTTTCAATGACAGACGTCAAAGTGATTAAGCATCAAATTGAGACCACGTAACTACACTGACGCTAATTATTTTTCAACGTCTTATGAAATAGTACCTTTAGGCTATGACCACAAAAAATGTACATGTACTATAATTATATGATTATATAGTCATTTTCGTTTGCCAACTGTACATATTTATACTATAAAACTATACATGATTATTACTAACATTATGATAGTAACAATCATAATTATGACAACATGTAATTACAGTTATAAATACTATACATTTTTTCTCACATTTCTCAATCAGTGTATGGCCTTTGCCGAACGAGAGAGACGCTTCTCTTTTTTTTACCGACAGACACTCGCGCTCTTACCTTGCAACTAATATTGCAGAAACATGCGTTATTTATCGCATAGAGCGGAGAACTGAGTTTTACAAGAAACGAAGAGTTACGCGCTGCGCTAATCCTACTGCAAACGGACTAACCGATCGCTAAGTGGCACAACGATGTTGTTGCAGTCGCGATACCTGCACGATGACTAGTATAGGCGCAAACGACCTCTGCAAACATCAGTACTTAGATCTTGTCGGGAGTAACTCTAACTCTAAATTAGCTAAATTAACTCTGACTAAGTTCTGACTGCGGTTTAGGTTTCACCGACCTCGATATTAACGCTAAATTCAATCTGGACATCACAAATTGAAATATAGTGAAGTAAAATGGAAAAGAAGACTAGCTTTCTTCACACTGAACGAAAAAATAATTACAATTATGTACCATAATTTAACTATAACTTATATTTTAAGTGTCAATTATGTATTTTTCTGATAGAACTATAAATATTATTTCTAACATTGTGATAGTAATAACTATAATTGAAGTCAAGTGAATGAAGTTCTTAATCATAATTATTAATATTTTATTATGCAATTATAGTCCCAAACACTTTTCTCTCGACATAAAAAAGTAATTCGGTCATATATTTCTCGTGTTCTCCCAAAGAAAACTATCTCTTAAGGAAGAACCTCAACTATAATCATCGATTATTATATGGAAAGAATGTGCTGAAGTATTCAAAAATTTATCTAGATACCTACAGTTTTAGAAACAGTTTTGTTTGGATCAATTTAATTATGTAGGACACTTAAACTGGTTGCTACAATGTTAAGACTTTTTGCAATACTGTCCTCAACATTTAAGTATGATCTACTCAATTATTTTGATGATCTAATAAAATTACTTTCAGACCTGTATCTAAATAAATTCTTACTTATACTTTAGCAAAACCGTTCTTTGTCATTACTTATTACAAGTATAGGTTATAATAGTGATCAACTTTGGGGCAAACTTTTCTATTGACTATTATCTTATTCCCATTTCTTACAATTAGTTCTAGTTGAGGCCAGTTATTCATAGTCTATTCTTATATTTGAGATTGTCTTAAGTACAACCCTAAGATGTCATAAGGCAATCAGAGGACTACATTAGCATCTTAAGACATTACTTAAGACGGTCTTAAGAATGGACTACGAATACTTTGAGGCAAAGCGTCATAGGCGCTTAATTATACAAGGGGACAGTGAACGTCTATTCGAACATTTGGCCGAAATTTACATCGACCTGATGCCGCGACCATTGACTTTATGAGAGAAACTTCGCGGACCAGACAAGACGCCGCCAACGGTGGCTACAAACGACATGGCGTATTCGCCATCACCGGACCCATCGAGACCAGGAGAGAGAGAGAGGGGGGAGGAGAGAGAGAGAGAGAGAGAGAGAGAGAGAGAGAGAGAGAGAGAGAGAGAGAGAGACCATTGCTGCCAGGCAATGTAAGAGTACACTGTACAGTGCGATTACGTACATGCGCATACCCGAGCGAGCTCTTGTTTTATTTGATTCCTGCCGCCGCTGCCACGCTGTCTAGGCGACTAGCTCGAGCTACGTTCTACTCTCTCCTTCCCTCTCGCTCCGATTGCACACCTCTACCTCCCTTTCCCTGCATTTCCATCGCGTGTACACGCATACTTCGACTCTTTCACTTCATTGGTTTTACTTCGTCTTTCAATTCCCAGCTCTTTTTCTTTCTCTTTGTCTTTTTTCTTTATGTTTATTTCTCTCTTCATCTTATCTTTCTTTCTTTTCTATTTCTCGTCTTATCCTTCTTTTTCTCTGAACATGTCTCTTTTCTTTTCACACAAATATTGGAAAAAAAATCTCGGTGCATTGGAATTCTGATAGATTCAACTACAACAGATTTTATTAAAGTGCTTATCTAAAACTTCGAGTTGATAGGTCTGAAAATAATTTTGTTGGAACACGAAAATAATTATGTAGAAAATTCAAGTATGATGCTGCAAATATTTTGACATTCTAGAAATCAACTGGAGCATCCTACATAATTATTTTAAATGTTCAATATAATTATTCTCAAATCTATATCTAAAATTTAATATTTAATATTTTAGCAAAACCTTTCTTTCCGCAAAAATTAGTCTATAAGTTAAATTTATCAAACATTCTAGTCTCGAGAATCAGAAATTCAATTACCATAACCAAAATTGTTTTGTTTGTATTTTTTGATATAACCATCCGAACGTTTTTTTCAAGTTGAAGTTTTTTCCTTCTATTTCTTTTTCTACAAAAGTTTTCTTCGGCACCTTCGCTCACTCTTCATCATCACTCTCTTTTCAACATCTCCACAGATATAAATTCTGTCCAACTCAAACTCTACAGATAATTTTAAATAATTCTATAAAAAGCACTATCTTTTTAGCGATACGCATTAATTTATATTAATATGTAAATATTGGAAGATAATACTAACAGAGAAAGAAGTTCCAATTGAGAGACAACTCAGAAAATAAAAACGACCGGCCACACCCCGAAGCGACTTCGAAATGGCTCTTCGACTTCTCTACTCTGCTCTCTTTCTCTTCCTTTCTTCGACACTGATTCGCCATCGCTTGTTTTCCGTTAAGATACCGCGGCAAGAGCGAGGACGATTTCTCGGTAAGATAAGCGAGAGTTGCTTGAATCCTCACCTCTCGCACCTGCGAATCTCGTTGTGGGGCCCCCGTTCTCCGACCGGAGCATGCACACCACAGGTACCCTTCAACACCTGGAGAAAGACCAGCTGGCAGCTGGTTCGGGTGACGAAGGCCTCTTCGCACCCGTTCTCGCCATTCTGTAGTTCCAACGCCTACTGACGTAATCAAGGCCATCTGATATCACGCGAGAATGTTGATATTGAGCATTGTTGATTAATCCTTTATTAATTCATCGAATGATAAATTTTGCATTATATAAATTCCGCTATCGCTCCCTTACTTCAAAAATGATACAATTAAAAAATTAAGTTTTTCAGAAAAAATTATGATTTAACTTTACAGAAAATCATTGATTTTCAATCAAATGATATCAGCAAAAAAAGTATTTTTTAACATGCTCAAATATCATTTTCGTTACATGACTCTTAAAAAATTTCTTTTTTTGAATTGTAAAATTTTTTTAAATTTGTTAATTTAAGTTTTGACAATATGGATGATTTTCTATGAAGTTAAATTAGTTCACTTTTGATGAATAAGAGAATGTAATGTTTACTTAACTCATTCATTAAATTCGAAAATTATTTCTTTCGAATTGTGTCTTTGAAGTAAAGAAGCATATTGTTAAAAATATTTATTATATAATACTTTTGCAACATTGTACTGCAGATATGAAACGTTACAGTAATGTTGCTACAAACTTCCGAACATTGTAGATCATTCTAGCAATAGCATATAGTAGCATCTCAGAGTTCCAGCAATATTGCAGAGTAACATTCTGAATGTTGCTGCAATCTTCTGTGTTATATGAATTATCTCCATATGTATGAAAAAATTGATATCTCGAATAAAAAAGAAATCGAAGGGGAGAATATTACTAATAGAAATACGCACTTCTCTATTCTTAGTTTTCGATAAAAAATAATTTTAACTGATTTCCGATAGATTTCTTTGACCTCGTTGGTAACACAAAACATCCTCTGTGTTTTAAAATAGCTTTCTGCAGCATAGACGCTTTTCGCAAGATGCTCTTTGCGATAAAACGCGATGGAATTACCACTATTAATTACCGTAGAGATATCAAACTTGCCAATCGTTGATCGAGCGGGACGACGAATAGTCTTTGATCTCGGTATATCAATGATTGTGAACTCTCGGGAGAACGACCTGACGAAAAGGAAAAAAATCACAAGAACACTTTATCGAACATGTCGCCACAGCATTGCTCTCTTCTTGATTCTTCGCCGAGCCATATTCGCGCGATACTTACTTTGGAACAATAGCCCATTATCATGGTCCACAATGCGATCTGTGCGCGTGTGTAAAACAACGAATGATATTGAAGGTTCTATGCCAAAGAAGCAAAGCGACGTATCGTCTTTTTTCCTCTTTCTTTGTCTTTCTCTTGATGTTTGTTTCTACCAATGTACATTAATTTGAATCCCTGTTTAACTTATATTTAAAAGTCCGATTCAATGTAAATTGATTCAATGTTAATTTTGATTAATCTTATTAACATATTTTTTATCTTTTTCTAGTTTTAAGAATTAAAAAGAGTAATAATTAGCGCGCAGTTTGTTTAAACTGGAAATTATAAAAACGTTCAAGCATTACTGCTTTGACGAGTATGACTCTCTTCTGCACTCATTTAATTAAATTATTTAAGAAAAATAATATTATACATACATCATAAAATCGAGACAGACGGCGTATAACTTAAGCTGGTACTTCTCTGTCAACTGAATTTTTAGAATGCAACTGGACAGAGAGATTTGCAGCGGTAAAATTGAGATCTCTGAAACTGGTATCATAATTTATTTCCTCTTATCGAAGTATCAACGTGGACCCCTTTTACACAAGGAATTACCTTGCGTAAATTACTACGCTTTCACGTCGAATCAGATATTCATTAAATGTTGCTTAAACTTTCCATCGAATGTATGTTGGCAATTTCTCAGATCGAGATGTCCCATGAACGTACATATTTATTCGTTCGTCCGCCGCCGCGCCAGTCGAAACGTGGTCATAAACGTGTTCCAAGCAATCGGCAATACTGAGATCGTTAATTGAATTATGAAACTGCTATCGTGATTACATGAAAGCGCAATTTCTGCTCGAGCGATCAAAAACTCTAAAGAAAAACGAAAAGGGACGGAGAGCGGACTTCGCCCTGTAAGGAAACATTCAAGATGTCGCATCATGGCGACGATATATACGACTATTTATAGACTTTGTCGAAAGTAAGTATACTCGTCCTTGTGTACGAAGGCTCTGAATTAATTTCTTTTTAGATTACTACGCTTTGTGATTATTCCGCTGCATTCTTCGGATGTCTTTCTCCAATCAAACCGACTATTATAACTGACTATCCTTGCGATGTCTAAAACGATATTCAAATCGCGATGAATTCTATGACCAAGATCCCCGTTCATAGTTCATTTCTGAATTTTCAATCGACAGTAGCTTTTTATTTTATGATTATATGTAATAAAACACTTTTTTAGGAACTTATATACATGATTAGGTATTATTACACGAAAAGAATGATTGCTAAAATACATAGTTACATATAGATTTGAAAATAATTTTGTTAAACTATTAAAGTATTTATTGTAATTATGATATTTAAGCTCACAATTAGTGTACAAACTACAAAAGTTTTGACATTGAAATAATCAGCTTATACGTCCTACATAATAATTCTTTGATGGTCCAAATAAAATTATTTTCAGATATTTATATCTAATTAAATTTTTTCATTAAAATCGTTCTTCCTGTCGTATAAACATAAAAATCAATTGTAGGATGCTCAATTTAAACTAAGGAAAAAAAAAATTAAAAAATTATATCGACATATATAATTTTTTACATTTAGATTTGGGTTTTATATTTAGGTTTTTAATCTGTAAAAGTTATGAAGAAATTTTGGAACTGTATTATCCCTAATTCCATTAGTCCATGGTCGTACGTCTTAATCAAAATTAAATAGTTAAATTAAATAATTAAAAAGAAGTAACATTAACAAGATTCGAAATAATTGGATATGAGAATTCGATCGAATGATTAAAAATTTCTAATTTGTATTAGAGATATTTAATATTGCTGATTTTTATCGATCTTTTCGAATTTTCCTCTTTTGAAAATACAGTCCCTGCTGAGAAATGAGTCGCGTCCACGTCGAGAGCTCGGCGGCATGGATCGTGTTCCAGCCAGCACGATAACGAGCTGCACGAATGCACCGTACGTTCTGAGGTGCCAAGCGGTCTACCGGTGCAAGACTCGAGCAAAAACTAGTCCAGCTTACCAGTCCCGGACACGCCCCAACAGCTTCTCTTGGCTGTAGTTTCTTCCTTTTGCCCTCGCCAACTCCGGCGATTTCCCATCCCGAACGAGAGTCCGATTTTTCCTTTACTACGAAAGGAAGCCGATCCCCCCGACGATGAGAAGAAAACTAGCGACTTGATGCCGATGATCGTCGAGTTAGCGCGATCTACGTGCTTTCTGGACACGATCGTACCAGAGATGGCCTTGGGCCGAACCAGCGACGACCTTGGCACGTCGTATGCTTATATAGACATGCTCCTTTATGGCAGAGATGAGCTACCTCTTTTTTGAGCGTTCTTGGTGCCATGTTAATCGCCGATTTATGTTTGGAAATGAAATTATTTTTAGATTCGTATCTTAAACTTGTTCTTAAAAATCAAATTTTTTTTGCTGCATTGTTGGCGTGATTATTTTGATAGTCTAACAAAATTATTTTCAAATCTGCAACGTATCCAGCAAAATTTGAAATCTTTCAACAAAATCATTCTTTCCATGTATTAATATTTTATTGTTTAATTATCTAATCGAGCAATTTGTTTAGTTAAATATAACTAATAAGATTTTTCGCGTGGTATCTTTAATTATTACACGAAACGCAAGCAGAAATACAAGAGCGCTTTAAAAGCGCATGTGGATTTCTAAGACTCCCGCGAAAGAAAAATCGAACTCGAATGACCATCACCGGTGGTCGATCCACACGGTCGAGTACTTATTAATTATCGCATAAATTGCGTGTACGCTGAAGAAGTTCGCTCGCTCATACGATGCAAGGTGAGGCCTGGGCTTGTAGAATTTCTACGGCGGCGTTTGCGAAATCCGATTATCTCTGCCAGTAATTGAACGTACGCCGCAAGCGGCGAGGCTAGCGCGTGACTTAAATAGTACGGAAGATCATCGTTATTCGATCTAAATCACGAGCAGAAAATTATTATGGATAGCGGCGGCGCGTCGCGTCGCATCTCCACCGCTCGCAGTAGAACCGGTCAATTGTCAGACAGGCGCGACGGATAAATGCCTCCTCCCCATAGCATAGATCATTTCAGCAATATTGCGACGTTTCAGTAATATTGCGGCAACATTGCAAATGAGCTGCAAGCTTCTGTGCTATATGGACCATCTTCTCACTTATAAAAAAGGTTCCTTGCAGTGTTAATTCAAATGCTCTTTGCATATAATGTCAAAGTTTAGACTTACTTTGGGTTATAGTTTTAATCATTTCTAGGTTGTCACTGTTTCTATTCATCGTTAATTTGATTAAGACAAATTAAACAATTTAATACAAGAAAATGCATTGACTTAAATTTATTTACTAAATGCGTACATTAAAATGGACGTTTACTTTGAATCAAATCATATTGCAGAAATGAATTGATTTATAGTATGTAACACGTGGAATTGCTATTGCTCTTTTAATATCTAATAATGTAGTATAATGTATAATTATGATGTAGAATGAATGGCAAGTAGAAAAAATCGCCGTGAGTAATGACACGAATGTTTCGAGCAAAATAATTGCATTGTTAAATATATTTTAAAGGATCAAATTTAAATCATTTTTTAGGTTTAATAATATTCCATTATTTGTAACCTCCATATGTTTCAAAATTTTTTTATTTTAATGTAAAATATGTATAATGGTTTAAAAAAATAACTATTTATAATCAATTCTTACTTAATTTTTAGGCGAACTGCATCTATAAATATGTATTCAATAAATAATAATTAAATTTGAGACAAATGCCTTTCTTGAGTTAAATTGTTTAACTTCATTATTTTAGCTAATTAAAACGATATATTGAATACGAATAGTGATTACTTTTAAAAATGCCTTCAATTCGATATAACTTATTATAAATTTAACAGTGCATTCGCGCTAAATCTTTCGCAAGAAAGTCGCAGATATCATTCTGTGGATATATAAACGCTGCATTTTTTATTTCTGTATTTTTATAAGGAAACGTACTTCTTTGAAAAACTTCACGAAACTCTATCTCTTCTCGTCTCTCCGAATCTCCAGAAAAGTCCATTTGTTCTTTCTTGTAGATTTCGCTATGAACTTAATTACAGCGATATTTTATGCGGACAGAAAATCGTAGCGAAATTAATTCGCGAACGCTAATTAGGCGTTTATCTAATGTCTCTCCGCATTATAAATGAATCGCGTATCTCTCCGTAAGTAGTGAGACTGGCGTATGGTCTTTTTCGAGAAACTTCGTAGAGAAGCAGAGACAAAACAAAACGACCGACTGATGCATCCATTAGGCTATCCAGTTCGTTATCGTCATTTTGTTCAACTCGTTCAAGTTGCGAATAACACTCAACAGCTAAGTTGGTGAGAATTATCGTAAGCGAGAGACATCGTCACATCTATTTCATAAATCAAATCTTGTTTTCGTTTTCCTAATTGGAATTATCGGCACTATAGATATCTACCGGATATATAGCGAACGTGTATTATATTATAAATATATATGTAGGCGTGTCATAAATTCTGTTTAATTAGGAATAAACTAAGAATAATAAACTAAGAAAAATAGATTTATAACGTAATTATAAAATATAAAAAGTAATATAGAATATATGAATTTATTTTAGTGATTGATTCGTTTCATTAAATTAATTACAACTCTAAAAATTATAAAAATAATAATAACTAAAGAAATATATTATTTTTTGCCATTGATTGCTTTTGCCAAGCTCCGATCTGGTGAACTTCACGGACTTTACTTCGCCTACACGTTGGCCGACGGTGCAAATTTATTCGGTGTATGCATCTCGTATGCAAGAGCGGTTAATACACGAGCAGCGAAAGAAGAGGAAGAAATACGGGTGGGATAGTCGGCAATCTTCATTGAAGATCGGTCGGCAAGCTGGCAAGCGGTCGCACGGCCATCATTGTCGGGAGAGGGAGGAAGCAAGAAGAAGAGAACACAAAAGTCGATCGGAAAGAAGCACCGGCTGTTTCGAAAGGGGGACCATGAATTCCAAAGTGGACGAGGATTCAGTTAACGTTTAAATACTTTGCGCGATGCCAGTTTTAATTCGTTTCGTCGAACGGAAGATCAGAATACTGCTCTTAGTGACAAAAAAGAAACTATACGAAAGAACCGAATAATTACATTTACGATGCGATTAGAACTTTATAAGTGCGATAAATATTATTTCGGGCTTAGTTTACATCGACTTTACGATTTCAGTCATGTTTTGTTATGAAATTTTCATCTGTAACACATTCGTGTACACATCCGTTATCTGGATAGCCTCTTAGGATCGTTAATAATATTCGAAACTAAAGAAAAGAAAAAGAAAATACTTGTTAACTCCAGAATGGCGCGTTGACGCCATTCTTATGTACAGCGTGCGCTTTTTCCCAGAATTCTTTCATCTCTATCTTTCATCTCTATAAAATGATTTTAAAAAACACTAGCGGCGGTAATTATAATCTTTTATCGTTCTTATCTTAAGAACGCGACCCTCTGATTGGTTCGTCATACCTCAAGACAGAACTTAAGATGATCTATAAAAACTGACTTTGAATACCTTTGATTAGTTTATGACATTTTAAGACTGTACTTAAGACGATTTTAAATATAAGATCCGATTATAAATACCAGTCCAAGACAACAGGTTAATCTTGTTCTATGTTTTGTGTTGGACCAAAAATGACTAGTCTTGTTCTAGTATTCGGAAAAAGTCATCTGTTTTTGTTCAACTGTGTAATTGCTTCTCTTTAGCACCGATTATATCTCTCGCATTCATTATGTGTCATCATCTCGTTGTAGGCTTCTCAGACATCTGCGATTCTGTCTACTCGTGTTTATTTTTGGGCCCTCTTTTCTCCCTCCCCTTCTTGCTCTTAGATCTTTTTTTCATGACGCGTGCCGTCAAACCAGTCCTTTACGGTTCACCATTCCAAGAAAACCGGACCTTCTAATATGTTACATGCTTACTACAAAAGTATGACGTATTCTACGCACTCTCGTTTTGTGGCGAATGTTTTTTGCGTTTATCTGTTTTTTTTTTTTTTTTTCGTGCACAGCTATATGCCTCAGCTGATGAGTCACGATTATTTCTAGCATTTTTTTATTATCCTGAAAAAAAAAGATTTTTCTCCACTGTACTCCACTTTGCTAATGATCGTCGCAAAAATGCGATAGATCATCGTCGTTTAACACGCCGCGCACCGTGAGATATTTCTCTTTAAACTTTTTAAAGTCAGATATCTGCCTGCAGTTTTGAGCAAAAATACTGGGCACCTTATTTATTAATCATCCTTTTAATCCTTAAAAACATAACATAATTTTATTCTTCTGTAATTAGTCATCACAATGAATTACATTTTAAAATTAATATATTATAGAATTTTAATGATTTAAAACGTTCAAATGCATTTTCTGGAAAACTGTTTTTTTAGTTATGTCGCAAAGAACGTATTTTCTTTCTGGAAAATTATTTTAATTGTTGTAGCAAAGAAGCGATACTTTTAAAATTCCACCTTGAGTTGGGACTAATAACAAGTCTCAAGTCTCAAGACCATATAAGAACTTAGAGAGCCGGCTTTTTCTCGCAGCATGTTTGCGTTATCATTTAAGTATGCGGCCGTAATCATACGGTATTTGCAAAGGGATTTCCTAACTCGTGAACGATGCAGATGTACAAGTCATTTCTGACTTCACCGCTCCTTCACTTCTGATCTCGTTCTTTTTGGTTCACCGCGCACGATAGTGACTCATGATTACGCGGCAGTATAAACCACGTCTCTTTTTTTTCTTTCCTTTCTTTCTATCCTTTTTCTTTTTTTCATCGGTCGACCCTTTTTATCGAGCTAGCACCGCGATTTCACGGTGCCGCGCTCGCGACAATTAACCCTTTCACCGTTGAATTGCGCGACGAATGTGGCAGCTGTGCTCCCTGCGAGAGTATCCCCATGTTTGATCGCTTAATATTTCTGTCGTGTTACAAAACACGCTGTTACTTAGGTTGTAACGGGTGCGACAACCGTGTCTTGATCGAATATACAGAAAAAGATTGAAGTTTATTTATTTGATGAGATAACGAGTTATAAAAATCGATGAGATCTCTACTAGAATATTATTTGCAGAGTTTGCAGTATAGAGATAATATATCAAATTGAATAAAGTTTTAAAATTACAATAACAATTTAAAATAATACACTAGAATTATTAAATTTAACGCCGAAATCAGTTTGGCAATCAAAGTTATTACATCAAGAATGTTGCATTAATTTTGTGTACTATTAAAAGAAAGATAAGAAAATATCACTTTATATATTCTTAAAAAATATATTAGTGTTATTTTTAATTTTGTAAATATATTAATTTTTTGCAACCATATGAAAATCATAAAACTCACTTTTTTTTATGTACAGCATTGAGAAGGATGGATGTTCCAAGCAGCGCTCTATTACTCCACTCATCGATTGACAAAGATCCATTGCCGCAAGGATGCTCCGGTATTTCGATCTCAACGGATTGGATATTGACACACGGTATTGTATTGGATCCGATTATCGACAAATCCTATGCAGTATCGAATTTCGTTACGAACATGGTATCGGGAGAACTCATAACAATACCAAGAGAACTCATGAGCGAGTTGAAATTTCGAGTCTATCGCGATCTAGGGAGCGATAACGATTCCCGATCAAGTTCATTAAAGGAACATCACGGTATGATTGTGGCTGCCTGGCAATGTCCACTCTTGAAGAAGACTTTTGATGAGTTCTTCAAAACATGGAGCTTCTCCAAGTCAACCAAGTTCACTCGATCATTACGGTCGATTTTTCTATTTGTCCGTATCTACAATTCCGAATCGATCGTAGAAACGTCGCTCGAACAAGCCTTGTCTTGTTTATTGAATCAAATTCCGCGGAATCTTATCCGCGGGTCATCCGTGATAATCGAGTCCACGCCCTTTGGTAATCCCGTGTTCGCCGGCTCGATTGCACACGGTGTTATCAGTAACGTCGTCGGTGACGAAGGCTGCGTTATCATGACGGACGCGTATGCGTTTCCTGGTGGCGAGGGCGGTCCCGTTTACATCATTCTGCCGGACAGGTAATTATAATGACTCTTATAGAGAGTTCTATGTATTTATGCATATACTTGTATTTATATATGGAAATATACTGATTTAAATAGTTTGGGTTTTATACCAACAGATAAATAAAATGTATAAATAAAATGCATTCTAATCAAATCATTCTAATCGGAATTCTGATTACCGGAATAAAATTTCTGATTACTTCGATCAGAATGTTTGACAGATATATAATGTATATTAATGTAATCGCAAATATATAAAATTTTCTAATAATTTTAAATATATAAAATATTGCAATATATAAAATATATTGGATATAAAAAATATATAAAATTTTCCAATAATTTAAAAAATCTAAGTTATCTTTTAAGGAAATTTCAATAAAGATAACTAATCGCACGCAATAATAAAATCGATGGTTTATCTTATCGTAAAAATTGTTTAAAATTGTCTCATTATAAGCTATGTTTTTTAGCAAACACAGAATTATCAGTGGCATGGTGATAGCGCCATTGAGCTGGTGTCGCGGGGAATGGGTGGATTACACTTTTGCCGCTAATCTTATGCCGTGTGTACTTAACATTTTACGGAAGAAAAATCTTCCTTGTCGTCCGATTACATATCAAGAAAATATAGATGGTTTGTTATTGAATGTTATCTTCTATTATTATCTACATCCGCAAAGATGTTTTTGTCATTCTTTTTTATATAGTGGCATTAGATAGAGGCGTTGTGCTCGTTAGATGTGGAATTAATTGGGGTACGGGCGTCCTCGTGCATAAGGATACTGGTACATTCCTAACATGTTCGCACGTCGTCGCGGAGGTAAAAATTGAATTCTTTATAAAGAAATATTAATAGACATATTTATTATCCACATAAAAGTGAAAAATAGAAAATACGCAGTATATTATAGCACGCAATATGAAAATATTAAATATTAAATTTATTCTGCATGATAAAATGTATGGCAATATATCTCTCATCGGATTATTAATATTTTATCTGCAACGTTAAACATGTTTAATAAAATGATAACTAAGTCAAAATGAACTCTGATAGGCGTCAGAAAGAGAGATATCGATTATAATGAGGCCGGACAAGACCAATTCATGTATCCGGGCAAAACTATTATACAGAACACCAGAGAATCAACCCTATGACATCGCTGTATTGAGGATGGATCCGCAAGATGTGGATCCTTCGCTAAAATCCGTACGCTTGTCTCATACTGCAATTTTAAATAAGGGTAAGTATTTAGCATTGTTAAATCCTTTTTGTTTCATCAACAGGCATCGGAAACGATGTATTGGCTATCAATAATTTTAACCTTCAAATAGTTCAAATTATTATTATTTGGAATTACAGTATATCGAAGCTTACTCTCGTGGTTTTCTTCGTAATAAGAGGAAATTAGCAATATCCAGCAGCGTGTTAAACAGTTTCCTGGCGCCTCAACGCCAGGGACATTGACCTTCTTCCATCAGAACAGAAATAACATATAATTGTAAAAAATTGGGTCAATTAATCGTCGTTGAAGGTGAAATTGATATTTGGCCTCATTCTTTCAACTTAGAAACCGACACATAAGTCATCCCATTTACCCGATTGCAATAAAAGTCTATTGCCACACATTTTATAAGAGCTTTATTGAGTATGTTACATGAGCAGTGACGCAGAATTTTCAAAAGCACTCGCTTTGCAAGCAAAAATAAACAGAATTACATTGCTATTCAAATTATTAATTATAACTTTTTAAAAAAATTGTCAGATTTTATAATTGAATCACTTTTTGAAAATATTGAGAAAAAGTCTATATATTTTCTAAAATTCTTTATATTTATGAATTCTGAAATATTCTAACACTTCTACGATTTTTCATCCTATAATTTTTTAAGTTTAAGGTATTTTTTAAAAAATTTTTATTTCAAAATACAATTAATTCTCAAAAATATTATACGAAATTTTTTTTACTAGAAAACTATATTTATAATACTTAGAGTCACTCCCGTTTCAGTTAAAGTCGGGTTGAATTACTACATTCAATTCTGGACACTCGATAGACAATTCGAGCTAACAAGTGCGTTTCGTGTGCTTGTAGGCGAGCCAGTAGTTTCCATAGGATTTCCATTCTCGTCGTCCATCCGGCCGACTATCAGTAGTGGCGTAGTCTCCAAGTCGATGGACTGTGCACTCCTGACGACCTGTTGCGTCCAGAGCGGTACCAGCGGCGGACCGATCATCAATCGTACAACCGGGGATATGCTGGGAATGGTCGTATGCAACGTCCTCTCTTCGGATGGCACCACACTCTACCCGCGGATGAGTTTGGCGGTGCCGGCTACCATACTGAGCGGGCCCCTACGGGAATACTTGCGCACTGATAGTCAGTAAACAAATTTAAATTGACCCTGACGATCTAACGACTATACAATTTGGACGGAATGAACTGTAAGCCTTCCACACTGCAAAGAGAGGCAAATGAAACTTGTGCGCGCTCAAGCGGATTTTTTAATTTAATTTAATTTAATTTTTTCTGCAAACACAGAATCATATCATGTCATAAATAATATTGGATAAAAAGAATAGCTTTGTTGAAATATTTAAAAATTTAACTAGATACACAGATCTGAAAATAATCTTGTTTGGATATCAAAATAATATAAATATTCCAGAATAATATATAAATATTCCAGAAATTTAAGCAGCTGTGATCAATCAATGGAAGTTAGTGAAAAGAAGAAAGTGATTAGAAGAATATTCAAACGAGAACAAAGTGATATATTACTTAAAAAGGATTCCATTTAGAATAAAAATATTCAAGATATTTTTATTACATGTTCTTTATTTTATTTGATTTCTATTTCAAAATTGAGGACTGTACCGTATATACAATATGTATACTGTAGATACATTCGAGACAAAATTAAGAATAAAATTTCGAAGTAGATTTCGTTTTTTAATTATAAATAATTTTAGAATTATAAATAATTCTAAATATTCACGTGATTTAGGCATTTTTTAATATAAATATTTAAACATTTATGATCGAGCTTATAATTAAGAAATAAAACCTTAATTGCAATTTTATTATTTATGATTTCTGTTTTATTTTGTCATTTGGAAAATTAGACTAGAATCACTCCTTAAATTAACTTTAAAAATTTAAAATTAATTAATTTTGACTTTTCTGAGCGTTTTGAATCAAATGGCAGAAAACAGCTGATTTATTTTGCTTTTTTGTTTTTTTTTGCAGATCCCAACGTGCTTCGAGCTTTCACGTGTGACGATGCGATAGTATGCAAGATTTGGGACTTCTATCCTTTCTTACCAGCCAAACTGTGAAAGGAGAGCACAAGATAAGAGCAATTCAATAATTTAAACTTTAATCCGTTCAATTAATTACATAAAGAATTAACTCTTTGCTATTCGGTCCTCGCTTTTTTATATCGCGTCTCTGTCGTGTCACGGACAAATATATCAAACTATTTGTATTGCTGAACGTTTCTCTGAATCACGTTGGACTTGCCAATTTCAGGCATGACACGTCGCGAGCTCAATCTCGCGTCGAATCTCGTTGAATAATGTACGCCATTGACCGAGTTTAATGCAAAGAGAAAGTTTTTCGTGACGTCAAATGCGGCGATCAGTGTGCAAAGCGACACGAGTCAACGATCCTTTGGTATACACGATACATAAGGACACACTTAATTTTTAGTCCTGATGAAAAAAATCGGGAGGCAGGATAAGATTATATTAGAGGCAGATTATTGAGAAATTAAATTGAATACGCTGAATCGTTATTCATGTTTATTTTACTTTTTTTTTAAATTAGGTATAGCTATATGACGCGGTCACAATATATTGCCTTATACACTGCACTCGATACTTACAAAAAAATCACACGGTCAGACGATCGTAAGTAACGATTGTGAGGAGTGCAGGGTGACAGATAGTCGGAGATGGTAAAAAGCAATTGCAATTGACAGAGATTCATCGTGTACAACATCGTTCCATGCACACCGTTCCGTATATACAAGTTCGAACGAATTTATATGCTAGCTAGAAAATAAGTTACGTTGTATCACTATTAATTTTGCTCGCTCCTGAATTTCCTTCTTCCTCTAATGCACTAGGAAAAACGGAGGAATCTACAACCTCATGAACGCATCTTCGAGAACGACGATAGTGGACGCTTTTATGATGCTATAATTTCATATTCCTTTTTATCTCTTATCTTTTTTCTTCCCCTGCGCGAGATGAACGTCCAGGCGAAAAACACGGACAGCGCAGGAGTAATTAGTATCTTAAGATCTGTCACAGTTGTACGAATTTAATTACGGAGATACGTAATATATTGATAAATATATATATATATATTATATATATGTATATATTAAGATATATAAATAGTACAATCCTTTACACTAGAATTACAGATCATGTATATACATCATGGATGGAGTCTTCGTAATTATTGGAGCATTTGAAGAGTTTTTTCCTTAAATCTAAAAATTTCCTCCGCGCGACGTTTAACTTTAATGACTCCTATTGTCCCTTAATCGATCTAATGATTTTCGATGCAAAAGTAAGAAAATAGCGAGTGTCCGGCTTGTCGCTTGCGCATCGCTTCGCGCGCAACATGAGGACTTTCGGGCGATACGACGTCCACTTTGATGAAAAGGACGGAGAAACGATAAGCAAGTTTCAGAAGTTAAATCTAAGTGTTTTGTTCGTCTTACTAGGAATCCACGGCCGGCACACCAACTTTGCAGTTCTCAATATAAAACAACAGCATTTATCGATAGAGAGATGATGCTTCGCGATGATGATCA
This sequence comes from Atta colombica, assembly GCF_001594045.1. Lineage (NCBI taxonomy): Eukaryota > Metazoa > Arthropoda > Insecta > Hymenoptera > Formicidae > Atta > Atta colombica. The sequence continues at coordinate 345,662 of NW_017259346.1, forward strand.
ACACCGTGTGTATAGGGCATTCTAAAAGTCGCATTTATGTATTAGCTATGCTAATCAAAGGCATTTAGAAGTGAATTTATTTTTAATTACTATTTTATACATACTGATTTTACACCTAGATAAAAATATGTTTAATCCGTAATAGGAACATATTTCTTTCGATGCTAATAAAACATACGGGTCCTTGGGACCTACTAAGATTTTTAATCTTATTCTTTTTAAGATTTTTTTCAAGTTCAAAACTATGAAATAAAAGATTGTAAAACATAAAATTTCAAATCTTTAAAAATTAGGAAAATCTCTAATATGTTCCAGTTACAGATTAAAATGAAGAGAGCACGGTAAATTAATCTCTGCGATCTGAAGGAAGTATGCGAATCCTAGAATGACCTAGTTTTTGAGATAAATGCGCAATATCGCCAAAAAGAAAATATTCTATTTTTACGTGCAATAAAAATTCACTCAACGTTTCAAAGTCTATTTAAGTACAAAACTATTGTGAATTAATACGCTATTACTAACCATCTTTCAATAATTTGCCCTAAGTAAAGCAAACTAAAGCTAAACTGGAGATTCCTTTTTCAGATCTTGCGAGATTTCTTCCAGCGTTTCCAATCACAATTTGGGCATCGATGCCAACTATCACATGGAGACCGAAAGCATTCGTATTTTTCTCCGTTAATGTATTACATGACCCTAAAAATACCCAAGGGCGACTAGAATCCTTTCGTGTTCGATTCACAATCGCACGCTATTTTCGAGCCCTCAAGCGAACTTTTTCTCGCATGAGATTTTTTTTTCGAAAAAAAGTAACAAGTCCTTGTATAGAGATTACACAAAGCTCTTAGCAAAACTGCAATTTGATCGTCAAGTAACTCATACGCAGGCTCGTTCTAGTTTTTATAGCACACTCCGAATCGATTATAAATGTTCATTGTTGGTAACCATTCGGCGGATTCGGCGTTTCTTGACTGTCTATACTATAACCGGTAATACTATCTGGGCTTTGAAGAGACGCCGCGTAGAGCGGGTTGATTGGCGTAGTGTTCGTGTCGAACTGGGTCGAGTCATAAACACTGTGATTCTGGAAAGAAAAAAAAGAACATTCCGCTTTGCATTTATCAAGGCAGATTCCTAATCATAATCAATTAGTCAGTTAATTTATTGAGACCTCCTGTTTTCTCACTGCACTCCCTGGTAAAAATTTTTTCAGAATTTTTATACAAATTGGAACATTTTTCACAAATACTGAGAAAATCTTTATTCTCAAAATTTTTCATATATGTGAAAATACTCTAAGATTTCTCATTCTATAATTTTTGAAAAAATATCTTAAACTTTTTTGGATATTTCATCAATTATACACAGTAAAAAGCATTTTGTATTTGTATTTTGTATATGTAGAAACGAACGTACATTTTGTATATGTAGAAACGAATGATTGAAATTCTGTTGAAATTCTTGTTAGAGTTTGCGTTGAATTTTTAATATATCTATTATCAACATAATGTGATTGTGTTATTTAAATATTTGTGTTATTGATTGTGTTATTTAAATATTGTGTTAAATTGATATTCAATATTTCTTAGTTCGGAAATGAGAAGTCATGACTTATTTTTTATACAAAATAAAATTTACATAATTTTTCACTTCCGATATTATTTCACACAAGTGCAATAAGAGAATGGAAGCTTTAGGGGGGAAACTATTGTGAGATTATAACGATTATATTTTATATAATATACGGAATATACGGAAGCTCGCAAAAATTCAGCCAAAAGCATTTTGAAATAATAAAATATCAGGTTCCGCGTGTATAACTATTATAATAAAATATATTAAAGCATTGGTGCTAACAGTGTACGCGTAATGAAATATCATTTGAAAACGTTCACGAGATTCCATCTCTAAAAAGACAGTAGAATGATATTTTGCCAAGGGAGTAATTGCCCGAAGTTAGTGTAAATAAATGAAACAAAGTGCATTGTGACTACATTAATACGTTTAATTGCACGATATTTCTAAACATGCTCAGATATATACAATTAGATAAAGTTCTTGAATGATATCTCACCATACTCGTTTTAATATAAGGATTAATAATTAACAAAATTAATGTAAAACTTAGGAAGATTATCTACGATATGTACATACACAGTAAATCGACTGTAGCGGTACATATAAATAAGCTATTTACAAAGATTCAGTTTGCGTGTAAAAATCTGAATCCGTGGAGGGTTTGGGATGTGCCTCGTTTCTTTTGTGTTTCACAAATTTTGGGGATGTTATAGATAATAAATAATCACTTAAGCCACCTGGTTCTCTCTCCCTCGAATCATTTTTATTCTTTCTGTGCGCGCCGGTTGTAAAGGAAGTCGTTTTAGGAAGTAATTGTTGCGTGACGTTTGAATCAGGAGATATATCATTTGAGTCAGTTTTAAAAATCTCGGTGCTAATACGCGTCGTTAAATGTCTCGGATCTGCACTAACAGTACCATCTTCGACTAAATTGTCAGTGTCAGTTGTCTTTAATCGAGATTTTTTAGGAACTTCCGTTTCAATTTCGTGTGTTCCGCTCTCCAAAATGAAGTGTAAGGTATTTTCTAATGCTGGACCCTGAGCTATCTCTGAGAAGCTATCGTATCCGTGCGAAAGGTTCTCAACTGCAGCCGTGATCTCAACGTGATCTACGATCGTTTTAGACGATATATTATCTAAACTACTTTTCCTCGTTTGAGAAAATAAATTAATATTGCTGTCAATTGTGTTTGGTTTATAAAAGAAGTTACTAGCGGTATCAGTCGAGAGAAGTGAGACGCTACTGGGATCATCGTACGTATCAGGAACGGCTTTTCGGATCGGGCTGGAGAGTCTTAGATCCGGGACACTTTTTTGGATGGCGGTAGATTTGGTTAAGGGATACTCGATCACTTTCGAAACATCTTTTTCTCTGGATTCTCTACCAAAGCTTCTAATACCGGATGTCGAGTGATATGGCTTAACTGGCGAACCAAAAGTACTTGAGTCATTATTTTTGAGGTCTTTAGCGGATGTTAAGGAATACAGAGAAGCTCTCGGTCTAGAGGATTTTGATGCATGGGAATCATACAGCGGTATGTGAATAGAAGGAGTATGGACCTGATAGATGTAATCGCTGTCGGTTTTCAAGGATGAAAAACTCTGTTGGTGCGGTAATGACACAGTGTCTTCATCCATTGCGTCGTCCACTTGTGCTTTGTAAGAAAACATTATCGAAGGTTGCGAAACACTAAAACAGAAGGATTTCTAAAATGTATCACTCGCACATAACAGTGCAATTGTTTAAGACTTCTGTTCACTCACCACTATCTCATATAGTGACGTCAGAAGCGAAAATATACATAATAAAAATTTTTGCAGCATACATTAATATGGAAATATGTTCCAATACGATAACGTTTATAATTGATGGAAGCAAAATACTAAAACTGTAAAATACTAAAAATTCTCTTCTTTTTTCATTAATTAATAATTAATTAATTAATATCTTATATTAGCTAAAATTAAGCATAAAAAATGATATAATGTTATGTTCATATCTGTAACAAACTGTTAAATTAATAATGTATAGAAATAAATAAGATTTAATTTCTTCCTTAAACAAGAAGATAGTTTGCGATATATTTTACATTAAACCTATTTTATCAATATTTTATATTCTATTTATATTTTATATTTATATTAAATCTATCGATTATAAATGTTATTTTATTGAAAAATATTTGAATTCAAATATAATTTGCAAGAATTTTTACTGTATTTTCTTGCTTTTGATATAAGAGATAGTAATACTGAGTTAATAAAAGCCTTAAGTTGCATTTCGCTAAGTAGTAGCAACTTACCCGAAGAATTCCGACAGGAATGTATGATAAACCAAAGGGGTAAAAAGAGTTAAATATACTGCTGCAGTGAAGTCTACGATGCATAATCCTACTGGATTTTGCGTGTAGTTTAGAAAGCCTGCGCCAATCGACTGCACTAAGTCCAACGTCGCTAGTATTCCAGCGTAAACGTAAAAACTTTTCCGTGCTACAATAGAAAGCATATCATAAACTCGTAATCAGTGATGGAACTATAATCTTTATGACAACAGGTACTTACTAGGAAGTGCTAGGCGGTCCCGCAACCGTGTCCATGGCAGTATTAATATGAAGAGATATATCTAAAAGCGACATATCGATATATTCAGTAATACGTATCGATTTTTGACTAACAAGAAAATGTGTGCGTAAGCCTACCGTTGTGAAAACGAGGCTACTGCAAAACCAAAACATCATGCCACCATGACCGAATACATAAAAGTCGCGGCTGGGAATATGAAATGTATCGTCCGGTAGGACCAGCTCCAGTGTTCCTTGAGTGATCGTGAATGCCAGCGCTATGAAGGATGTAGCAAGTAATACTCTACGAATACTGGAGCGGCTATCCAAATGACCTAAGTAGCATGATTCGCACGTTAGCAAATAACTACCATTCAAAAGTCTGAAGCACTTTGTAATTTTTAAATAGAACAAAAGTATTTCAAATATTCATAAAATAAATAGTAATAAAATAATAAATTATTCTACATTTACTAGTAAAAATCTTGAATAGCTTTTTCATTCATAAATTTCAATCCTTGTTCTTTTTGTGATATTTGTGTTATATTATATTAAAACAATTATAATAAATCTGAAAATAGCTATCCAAAAATATATTTTTTATAGATATAATTATCTTATTAAAAATGTATTTTTAATAAAATAATTACCAAATTTAATTATTTTATTAAAAATAAAAAATGTTTATTTTTAAACGTACGCATTATTGAAAATTTATTTAAAAGTTTTTTTTTTATGTTGAAGCGATATAAACATTATATTTACGATGTTAGTAAATAAAATTGATTAAACTTTTTTTTAGAGGTGCTTCAAACTTTTAAGCGGTCTCCTTCTTTTCTTTTTTCGCGAAAAGATTTTCTATACGCTACTCACCGAACGCTAGACCAAATATAACTACACTCATCTCGGTAGATAGTAGAAAAAATCTCACTGTGACCCATAGGACCTTGTCGGCCTTGCCGCCGACCGTCGCCGCCGCGTTCACAGTCATCGACACGACGCAGCGCACCACTGATATAACTACATTACAAATGACCAGACCGTAAAACGCTAAAAATATTGGGCTACTCGTTGCACGTAACTTAAGCCTCGCCCTGTTGAATCGCATTGCGATGAACAGAAGAAATAATAGATTCGGTACTAGAATGATGATATCCCATATTCGCACTCTGTAGAACAAAATATGATGGATAGATTATCCAGTCAAATTGAATGTCCTCAGATAAAAATCATAAGATCATAAAATCGAGATAATAGTAAAAATTATTTTGGGAAAAATCATAATAATGCCATTCAATATATTTTTGAACAATGATTTTGTGATGAATTCTTAACAGAATAAGGATTTTTAAGTGAATTTTTAATTTAAAAAAAAAAAATCTTAAAGATTACTATCATATCAAGAATTCATTACAAAATCATTATCAAAAGTATATCGAATGATTTCATGATTATTCTGAAAAATTAGTTCTACTTTATATCTCATTATTGTGATTTTGTGTTCTACCTGAGTTGTGCTGCCACGACTGCAGCGATCACCTACCTGGAATCCTTAATCTCCTTGTACAAAATAAGCTTGCAGAAATGCTCCTCGTCGTCCATTGCCGTGCTCGCATTGGGAATCATAGTACTGCTCAGGTCATACGTATGCAGCCAACTTTCAGACACCTCCTCCCTCTCAGCGCCGTACATTTCCTGCTCTCTCAAGCGTTGCGCCGGATCCTCCTTCTATGGTTTCACTGACAAGAGAAACAAGGAAACATCAAAATGATAACAAATATATCTTCATATTAAGTTAATATCCATTTCAATATATATATAGTTTAACTTTAATCTCGGTTTAATTTATTCTTTCAGTTTTTCCCACTTTTTAGAACCAGAGAAAGATAAAAAATAAGACAGTCATAATTAAGTCATAATGATATCACGGGATGTTATCATAATATTATTTGTCACTTAAAAATTAATTTATATGAAATTACGATGATTCTTTATGGTAGTTTCTTTATGACTTCTGTATTCTTGGGATTCAATCGAGATAAAGTTAATCTACATTGAACATAAGAGATGTTCGGATAAAAAACTTGTGCAATTGACGACTTATATCATAAACTCGCGGTATTTAAATCTTGCATTATCTCGAGCAGTCTACACGAGAGAAGTAAAAATATTGTGAGACACTAGTCTAATCTATGATGTGCTCTTTGCTCCCTGATTTATGTTTTTTTTATTCTTTTTAACTCTTATTTTAGAAGAAAACTAAGGAATAGCTTTGGGAATAGCCTTTCAGGCTCACAATGTTAGCGAGCGGATTTACATGCAACCATTTCGTGAATTGATTGGAGATGTTATAGTATCACTAGTAAAATCAACCTCGAGTACAGGTATTAAGATCAATAAAAAAAAAGAAGTTCTTATACTTGATGCTTTTTAGTAAGTGACTGATACTTGATGTTTTCTAACAAGACACAGTGTAGCATAATAATCATTTTATCTGTTTAACATTGACAAATAACAAGGAAGTAATAATTTACTGTATTAACTGTGTCTCTTGCTGGAAAGCAATTACAATGTAATACATGGTGCTTTCCAGCAAGAGACACAATGGATGCTTCCATTTGGTAACACAAGTCGACATAAATGTCATTCTATCTTTGTTGCATTCTGTGAATATCAAAAAAGTTAGATTTGTATCGACTTGTGTTACTAAGTGGAAAGTACCCAGTATAACATCTTTCTTTAATGGCAAACAAGGATATGATGATTCATTGTGTTACACTATGTCGTCTGTGTCTCATACTGAAAGGCAGCTGCAGTGTAACACAACGATCATTTCATCTTTGTTTAACATTAGTGAACAATAAGGCTATAATAATACACTGTATTATCCGTATTATCCGTATTATTCACTATGTCATCCATCTCTTGCTGCACCCATTGTTTCTGTCGCCCGATAAAAGTTAACAAGCTTCGGAAAAGACAAAAAACACGTGACAAGAAACACGATTGTCATTAAAACGTTGACAAAAAAAAGAATAGGAAGTAAAAAACAAAAAAAAAACAGGAAGATAAAAAACACTTTGTAGCTTAGGTTTAAAACGCTTAAAACAAAGCCAGTGTCGCGGAACAAACATAACCTAAAAGAGACGTTTTCAAAGCCATCGATCTCCAAGGCGTTTCGAATTCGCGAGAAATGCCCGGTTGGCGACGGACGATGAGTTTGCGATCGAGGAGTCGCCGAAGTCTTCTCGGAGGCGAGGGTACGAGTCTTGCTCGTCGATACCACGGCGAAAAAAATCGATAAATAGCTTGGCTATTGTGTAGCTGTCAAATGATCGCTCGAGGGGGGTCGGTCTCGTGGGAGCTCTCTCTAACCCGGCCGTAACCGACTTGAGCTATATTAATTAGATAAGGCGATCATTGTTAATCGGCTTACCGAGCACGAGGACGTCGTTCTCATTTTCTCCCTGGGAAATGGCGCGTTCGTTCCAGCTAACCGAGGCAAACACTCGGTGCGTGACGGACGCGTCTCTCGCGAGTCTCCTTTCCGCCTTTCCAGTCTCTCTCTCTCTCTCTCTCTCTCTCTCTCTCTCTCTCTCTCTCTCTCTCTCTCCCTCTACAGTTCACCTTGCTTGATGTCTCTTTATCTCGCCCACGCTTTTTGTCTCCCTTCCTCTATCATTCCACGCTCTCGCGCACTTCAATCTTCAATCGGTGTTCCGCTACGAGATTCCAGTGTTCATTCTACTGATCGGTGCTCGTTAATTCTTTTCCCTTAATTAACCTTGGAAACGGAAGATATCGATAAATATAGCTCAATGTAAAATGTCATCGTATTTCCGATTAAATCCCACCTCGTAGAATCACGCGACGCCAAAACAGAGAGTGGAGTATCGCTGCAGGAGGCAGAAGGACGCTGCATCGTTCCGACGTGTTGACAGGTGACGCCACGATTCGCTCTCTGCCGCCGACCGTGTTGTTAAATTAATAATAAACGATTACACTCGATTATTTTCAGTATGTTTTTGTTTTCATTAGTTTTCATTAAACAAGAAAATAGTTGCTTCGATTTGTTTAGAATCTCACGTCGAGTCCTCAGTTTGATGTCTGTATAGGTTAGACGTTTGACAGTGCTGTAGCATGTGAAGTTAGACGATGGTTACCGGAAATGCAAATCTGTTCATGGGTGTACTCAAGATTTTATTCAAGTGGAGAAACAAAAATTTATTTTTACACAGCTTATTAAAATATTTATATTAATTAAGAGATATGACTATCTTAAAATTCTGAAAAAATCGACTTTTTTCTTGCATTTTCTTAAAGTTTAAACTTTTTTTCAATAATTCTGAGAGTATTGTGTATAAAAATTATAAGAAAAATTTTTACGAAGAAATCTTAATCAATATAAATATATATATAAATAATGTTATATAACACTCTTTCAAGAAATGGGCATTGATAATTATTCATTGATGATGTCAATTAGTATAATATCTACAAAAAAATCTTAAAAACATTAATAAATTGTAATTTTTTTTATATCGTGCTCTATAAAATATCATAAAAAAACAATCTTGACTTTTATATGGAAAAAATTGCAATATAGAAAAAAAAGGCGCGTAATTTATCAGCCCTCGATTAATTTAAGCGTACAAATATTCTGGGAAACGCGTCGACTAAATCTATTAGCCTT
>NW_017259346.1:354754-376816 GCF_001594045.1 Atta colombica
TATAAAATTATATTAATATATATATAAACATTGTGTTTATTAGGTTTTTTAATACGTGGAAAAAATGAACGTCAATTATTCCAGCAATTTATTAAAAAACGTTCACGAAAATTTAGTCTTGCCAGATAGCGGTGAAACATTCTTAGTTCAAGGAGATTACGAATACTGGCACTATGGTTGCGATGGTTTTAATGATAGGGTGATTATGATTAATTGGGATATAATCATAATTAATATTCTCTTACGTAATTTTATTAAATTTAATATTATTTATTTTATTAAATCATCAAAATAAATACATTTACATTTATTCAGGGTTGGGGATGTGGATACAGAACATTGCAAACCATTTGTTCATGGATCATAAATAATGAGAATTTGAAAAAAATTGTTCCAAGCATTAATAAAATACAAGAGATCCTTGTCGAAGTGGAGGATAAAGACGGAACATTTATTGGGTCGAGAGAATGGATAGGAAGTTTCGAAGTAAGCTTAATTTCCTTAACATGTATCGAAGTTTTAAATGTAAGAGGATTTGACAGACTTGACATTTCAAACATTTTATAGATATCGATTGTTTTAAATCAACTTTATGAAGCTCTTAGCAAAATAATTTACGTGTCAAGCGGAAAGGGATTAATTGACCAAGTGGATAAGATTAAAAGACATTTCAAACAATTTGGCAGTCCGATCATGATGGGCGGAGACAGGGATTGCTCTAGCAAATGTATAGTAGGATTACACGTTGGAAACAGAGATGTGTATTTGTTAATTGTAGATCCACACTTTGTTGGAAAAGCAAAAAGTGCGGAACATTTAAAGAACGATCAGTGGGTGAAGTGGCAAAGCTTGGATGATTTCGTCGACAGCTCGTTTTATAATATGTGTTTACCGCAGCTTAAGTATCGCGAACTGGATGATAAATGATGTTAATTATTTACACGAAATAATTATGTATTTTTGCTAAAAATTGTAATTTTGTATTATGCTGATCTTCGATATTCGATCGATAAATATTAAAAAATTGTATATGATATTCTGTCTTATCTTTTCTCATTTATTATTATGTGATAAAAATTTATAGAATTATACATAATCCTTAAAATTACGACAGTTTAAAATAGCTTAATGGCCGTTCATTGTTATGCTATAATGAATATTATTAATTAATAGTAGACGTATTACTTATACATAAAATATACTGGAGAATACAATTCTTGTCTTTTTTCCATGATCTCGAAGATCTTTAATCTGTATTTAATATTAGACAAACACCCTGAAGTATCCAATGAGAAATATGTTCTGGAGTCGCCAAATTTGCCTCAAAAACTAAACCAGCACCGAGAGCATTTCGTCGATTCGACGTAGTATATACGGGAGTTTTAAAAGTATTCTGTAACAAGCGTAAAAATAAGAATTATCCGTTTTACGATCTAGAAGTTCTTCACAAAAATTGCAGTTACTTGAAAATGATCAATTAAATCGTTTTATATGAATATTTCAATAAATAGGAAATTATTTGGTCTGACATGAGTTAAACTTGTTGTGTTTAATAATATTAATGTGAATTTATAAGATCTGTTCTTTTTAGTTAAATTGCTTACACAGTTCTTTTCACCTTTTCTTTCTATATTACAGAAAAAGAAAAAAATTAATCGTTTAAAAAAAAGTTCAGCTAAAAAAAAGATCTATATTTATATTTATTTAGTTCTGTAAATTGCATATCGATTTAATTTTTGATCTTGAAACGCAATCTTAAAATGAAACTAGGATAATAATATGAATTGAATCACAAGTATATATGTTGTATGTAAAGAAAAGAGATAAAGTGCAAAATAAAGATATTGCTTAATTAATTGAAAGAACTATAATTAATTAGTTAATCCATTGATTAACATCAATAATAATATAGTAAAGACGGCATGGAAACAATCGCCCCCGGATACCTACTACTTTTCTTTCTATGTCACTATGTAGATCGGCAAATTCAAATACCTGTAACTTCAATCTATGAACTTCAATAGGTATTATGGTTAATATTGGTAGTGCTTCAAACAGAACTTTCGGATGCGATCTTTGTAAACGATGCTCCTCGATGTCCCACCTAGCGCCTTCCAGATATAATCCGTACACGTAACAGCCCTGTTTAAAACACGGATAGAAGAGTGTAATGCAATATTGTTGCAATTTTAATATCGAAAAGTAAATGTCGTTAGGATTTGCCTCATCTGGTCTTTCTTCTACATCGTCAGGCTTGAAAAACTTGGATACCGTTGTGTAAATAACGGAATGATCGAGGGGCCAATTGTTCTTGCGGCAAGTCATTTGCACCAGAGCCGCCAGATAAGTTTCTGGAACATGCAATCCGGGCAACCACAGTACTACGGGTTCATTCGCGCCAGACTAACAGGAAGAGAAAGTAGATATTATTAATTGCGAAGAGATTAACGCACACCTTTTACAGAAATTTTATTTGGAAGGTGTGTAATCGTTAATTACTTATTTTGAGTATTAAAAGTACTGCATTAGTAATGGGAAAAATTTCTGGTTGAAAATGAAAGAACCAGAAAGTTGTGACCATCAATTAGAAACCTAGTTATTTTAATTAGAATTATAATAGATTCAACCAGGAAATTCTGATTTGTCCATTTTAATTCTAATTCAGAATTCTAATTAACTAGACTCTTTTTTCAGTATATAATTTAATTTTTAATATTAAAAATGAATAATTAATCACTATCTTTCAGTAATAAATTGACCAAATTAAATTTCTGTAAGGGATGTTATAACATTTCGCCTAATCATACCCAGTTTGTGTATTGGTTTATCCTTTTCTGAAAATGGTCCATCCAGCCGGCGAGGTTTTTTCGCGTGTCTGGCGCCAATTTAGCCCATTCTTTAGGTAGCATACCGTTATAGAGTGCTATGGAAATATTCTCTAGCACAGCGTCCATTCCAATCTCGCCAGCGATGGCCTGTAATTTTATTTTGGATATCAGACGCGTTCTTAATTGACAATATCCTAAAACAAATTCTCATTGCACATATTTAAAAAAATTTTTTACATTTCAAATTTATATTATATTACAAAAAGTTTGAAACTCATCTCTTCCTTATTATATTAATATGAATCTAAGACAAAATAAATTCCTCCTTTATTATTAACTGCTTCTGTTAATATAAATATAGAATAAAATAATTGCATAAAGTTATTATGAAAAAGTAGAATTTTAATAAGGGTAGTACATAAAGATTAATAAAAACAATAAAAATGCATCTTGTGTAGAATCTATACGTAATTAATTAGTTATTAAATAATTAAATTATATCTATTTAATAGATTGAAATCTCGAAGATTTAGTAACCTTTCTCAATTGATTTAATGTTCTCGTAATCGTTTCTATTAACTTGTTAAATCTTTCCAGTTCTTGAAATAGAACGATCGCGGTCGGTGTCACGCCAACGCCGAAATTTCTCTTGACCTTACTAATATCATATGGCACGGGTATCTTGGTCAAGATTTCCTTCGCTACGTTATCGATGAACTCATCTTTGCTGACACCGATGACGCTCACGGCTAAAGAATTTAACGTCATTTTAATTGTGATATATCATTATAATTTATCGCTTGGATAAAAAGAGTAAGTCTTTAAAATTTATCGGAAAATACAATAAATTTGAAAGACTTACTCTTTTTATCCAAGCGAGCTACAAACAGTTTTTAAATAAAATATAAAATTAAAAATTACTTAATTGAAAAATCATTAAAATATAGCTTTCACGAGAATAAAAACGTAGATTAAGCGTAGATTCGCTTACATTTAAAAAATGTTTAGCGAAATCTTTTTTATGGTGTATAAAAGTATTAACTATATACTATTATTAAATCATTGAAATGTCTCATATAAAACGGTGTTTTAAACGATAATAAAAAATAAACGTTATGAATGTCTTATAAAACATTTTTATAACGTTCATTAAACATGTTTTTAAGATAACCGTTGCGCTTGGATACGTCATAATTTTGCCATATGATTATTACAAAAACAGTGTTTGATAAGGCAAGAAAAATATGTAACGTACTCGCATCAGTTTGCGGTTGAAGTTCTATGAGATGCTTCCACATTCCTTTAACTGCCTGCGTAAAGTATCCAATCTCGGCGTTTGAATGCAGCCCAAATATTTCGGGACCATTCACCAGCGGAAGTTCTTCAATAAATTGTAAGTAATCGTCGCGATTTCCTTCTGGCGGTATCACATAGTCGACAATAGCGTCCTTGTAAAAGTGAAACGGTTGATGCTCGTCAAAGAGAAAATCGCCAAAATACTCGTCCATGTAAGTGTAAGAAACGCGACGATCGTAATTGTCCATCACTCTTCCACCGTACATTACCTGATTATTTTTAAGCATATAATAATTTGCATTAAAAATTTATACGAAAAAGAAACTCAGGATGAATGGAGATAAAAAATGGAGATATATTATATTCTAGACCAAAAGTTTGGAAACACTTTTTAAAAATTAACCTGGAATGTATATGTATATCTAATTCTTTTGTCATCATCCTAAGTATTTTTAGTATAAATTTTTAAAAGTGTTTCCAAACTTTTTTGGTTCTATTCTAGAATACATATATAAATTAACTAAGAGTTTATATTATATTTTTAATATTCTATGTAGATCGCAGAATTCAAACATACTTCGCCAATTAAATATTTGAGACTATTCCACGGTACTTCAGACTCCTTCGTCAAATAAGTGTCTAAGATGGTAATGCACACATTAAAATCTGACTCGTTGAAGTCGTATTTTAAGTTCCATCCAATTTTACCATACTTTCTTCTCTCCTGCAATGTTGAAAGCACTTTAATAAAAAAATTACTCTGAAGATTAAATATGCAATCATATTAAATATTCGCTTGCCTGGATAACTGCATGATAAAATGCTAGAACGTAAATTAAATGCTTATAAAGAGGATGAGAACAACTTTCCAAGACCTGCGGTCGCATGTTAAAATACGTGTTTTGCAAGTTTAGCTTTAATCCACTCGGCGGTTCCGTCACCACTGCAAATAAATTTCGTTCAAAAATATGATATATAACTTTTGGAATATAATAAGTATTCTACCTTTTAAAGATTGTTGAAGTATTCCGATTGGAAAATTAGGGGTAGGTTCCGTAGTAAGCCACAAGCGAAAATCAGGATGAGGCTTCTCTATGTTCTCCACGATCTTTTCTAAATTCTTCGTGAAAGACAGCAATAAATGACAATTCCGGAACATTAGCCATTGACCTCTTGTTTTTGCTGTTTGCAATAATTCCATTGCGATCTATTAAACAAATAATTTTTAAAAGGCAATTAAATACAACAATTTTAAAATATAGAAAATTAATGTTAATCATTCACTTAATCAATGTTATTTTATATTATAAGACAAACCTGTTCAGTTTGAGGAGTTCCAGGAGTTAAAAGGCAAAGCCATGGACGTAAAAAAATTCAATATGAGTAGGATTTTAGGAATAAAGTGTTGATAAGCGTCAGATCGTATCAACACTTTCCAATTCTCGAAATCTTATCCACATTGAATTGTTTTGCGTTTGGCTTTGCGTTTTGGCTTCGGAGCTCAAATTAGACAGGCCTGCTATAAAAAATATTAAATATAGTTAGTACGAAAAGTTCAAATAACACAATCACATTACGTTAAATTAATATTCAAATATGTTTAAAATTTCTACGTAAAAATTTTAACAAGGACCAACATTTTAACATAAGTACAAAATGTTTGTTATCATATATCTTACTTTTTCTTGGTTCTGACCGAGCGAAAGATATCTAAATTTTCCTCCGCCGTAACCGTATCGATCAGCCAACTTCATAAGTTCTGAAGTGGGATCCGAACCCGGGCTTAAGATGAAAACTACTGGCATGGTCGGTGTACTTTCCTCGAAAATCATGTCGAAGCTCACGTGAGGCGGCGTAATGTATTGCTTGCCCATGATTTTGATAATGTAATTGGTAATACCACGATATATGCGGTCGATTCGAAAACAGCGTATCAACATTAACTTTTCGAACGATGTCACTCGCGTACTATAATCACACGGAAGTTCTTCAGATTCTGGTGTATCCGAGTCGTACCACTGAAACGGATAATTTATTATCTAAATAATCATTTTTCTCAGTAGAATGATATTTTTCTGTGTATAGAATACTTTTAAATAAAATTCAAAAGTATTATTTCCATTACAGTTTTGCACTAAAATTTACGACATTAAATTATTTGTATAGTTACTGCATTTTTAGTTTACCTTCTTCCATTCATCTTCAGAATCTCGTATTTCTTCCGGAAGTTGTCCGAACTTCTCTGGGAAATCGCTCGCCAGCTTGATAACATCTTCCCAACCCGATAACGACAGCCATTTAGTAGGATTCGATTTGGGTACTTTTTCTAGGATCATACTGCCCTTGATGAAGAATTCTAATTGCTTCTGGTTCACGTTGCCTAAATTCTGTTCTATCTTCATGCAAGTTTGCAGAGAAAAGAGCAACTTGTGCCGCGCGAAGATACCAGTGCAGCCGTAATCGTAGACATTCTTCGTTAACATTGGAATAATGTTTTTCAGTCGTTTAATAACCACTGGATCCGGTAACGATCTCTTCAGCGAGTGGATGAACACCTCAATGTAACTGATCAGCGAGTATTGATACATGGCATTTACGGTGGCCATATCGGCCAGCACGGAGAATAGAATTGCACCCCGTTCCGCTACTGGACGATAGTTTTCGCGAAGTTTGTTGATATCGGCAGAAGTGATTTCCGCAAGCACCAGCTTCTGCATTACTTCATTGGCGCTGGACTTGATGTTTTCCAAGGTCTCGATCAGCTCGATGTTATCCACCATGCTACCTTTATCCACGGCAATCTCGCGAAGAAGACTGTTTTCCAATTGCTGCAGCAGATTCTTATTCTTGCTAGTTTCTAAAATCAGTGTTTCACGTTGTTCCTCAATGTCCGGTCTTTCAGTTTTCACTACTACTGACAGAAGTTGGTTCTCCAAACCCTGAAGAAAAGTGAGAGAATTTATTGTTACAAAACTTAAAGTTGATATATTTATAGTTTTTTAAATTAAAGAAAAATTACTGTTTTCTTAAATAAAATATAATTATAATATGATTATAATTATATCGAAAACAAATATTGAGAAACAGAAAACTTGTAAATCAATGTTCTAATAACATATATTAATTATGATTTAGCTCATTAATTATGATTGTATCATAATTGTAATGAAGTTAACTCACTACTGTAGTGACCATGTAATTGATGACAATCGCCTTGGCATATAAAGTAGGATCCAGCATCGGATTAGTTATTTTTGTTGTCAAATATATTCTGAATTGCGGATCGTAATCTATCTCTTTATCGGCGAGAATGACGAAAGTTCGTCCTGCAACAGCTACAGAAATCAAATAAAAAAAAAAATTTTTAGTTTTTGCGGACTGCAATTATATATATCGATTCATGAATTTATTTAAATTGTATAACTTACTCTGGATATTTTTCGATAAGACGTTAGCCAAAATAGGATCAACCTCGTCGGCATCTTGAACGAGCACAGGCAGACCATATTTGATTGCTAATTCAACTTGCTTCAAGAAATCTGCATCCGTAAAGGAGAGGATCTTTAGATTCTTCTTTTCTCTTTTCTTAATCCAATTTAATGCTTGTTGTTGGGGATCAATACAAAGCGGAAATCTAGATGCTTTCAGAGTTAGTATACCGTTTTGTACCGATAGCTCGTCTGGTGGAAGACCTTCCGAGTTCCAACTGCAAGTTACATTAAATATTAGAAGCATAGTGTTTATATCGCTAAGCTACACGAATATATTTGTTAGAAAAAAATAAAATAGCAATTACTCATACATTACAAAAGCTAGTTTAGCTTTACAAGCAATATTACTACCATCATGCTGGAATGTTTCAATGTTGCTACAATATTGCTGGAATGATCTGTGCTACATGAATAACAATAATTGTTAATCTAATTAGTATTTGTAAGTCCAGCCTTTTTTCAGTTATGCGCTAAACTTTGCGAAAAATTATTTATATTAAATGTTTTTCAAGACTTTGCATAATTTTAATTAGATAATTTTATTTCTTAAATTTTGAATCTTCAAAATATGTATTAAAAAAATTATTGAATTACGTTGCAAAAATACTCTCTAAATCCTTTGAAGAGATTTACTCCAAAGAATGCATCAAGTTTTGTCAGATACATTGAACTCTCAAATATCAGTTAAGGAAATTTTGAAGCGAATACTTTTTTTATTAGCGGAATTAAGTAGTTAAAATTGTTTTTGTGATATTTTTCTTTTACTTGTGATTTTTAGAAATTTAATGGCATTTGCAAAATTTTTATTTTAATCGATAGATAAAGAGAAAAATTATAACATTTAATTATGTAGTGATATATATCTATGTGATGTATGAATATAAGCAGAAGTCTCGTTTACTTGGTAATTTCGATGTCGTCGCTCAGTTGTGTTTCGAACTTGAAGGGCGTTGATAAAGGTAATTCCTTGTCTAGAATGCTCCTTTCCCAGTCGCTGTACATTTCATTCCTGAACTCATAGGAAAAAGGACCGCTGTAAGCCAGAAAGGCTGCTCCGAGCAAGCAATTTCCTGTGATCTTTTCCAAGTCGTCTTGAAGAACCTCCAGATCCTTTCGCCATCGTTCATTCTCGGAGGACAATCCGGAGATGAGTTTGTCAGCAGCCGAAAGACGTCGTTGTAACAAATCTGTTTCATCCTGAAGACTCTGTCGCTTAGTCATCGCGGCGTCATATTTCTCGTTTAATTCTTTGATCGTTTCCTCCAATCGTTTTAATTCCCGTTCTTCCTTTTCTAACGCGCGCCTGGCTTTTTCGGATTCCGCTTCGAGTGCTTGAACTCTATCTATCGTTGGTTTCACCTGAAACGACAGAAGTAAAATGTAAAATGTCAAAAGTAAAATGTTAGCATAGAAATTTATATAATTAACATTTGACTGTACAGTTTTTTATAATTGGTCCCCTAAAGACATTATGACGAGTAACATATTCTAATTAAAGTATTATTGAAAGAAATATCTTTATTGATTTAATATTAAATATTATTTGTTGGAATATTAGTGCAGGGTTTACAATATCGATTCTCACTAGTTCAAATTTTTCCTTTTTTATCGTATTAGAATTTAGGAAATTTTATTTTAAATTATTGATAGTATTAATTTAATACAGTATTTGTTATATTGAGGACCTTGGACCGTGATGAATCTTTAAATAATGAAGAATAGAAAAGATCAAAAGAAGAAAAAAGATTAAAAGAAAAAAAATGAATAAATAAGAAATGAACAAATAAAGAAATAAATGAAAATTACATTTTAGGCAGATGAATTATCAATTAAAGCTTACAAAATAATGTAATAAATACCTCTCTATAAACGGCGCAATAATCCAGAACAGCAAGCACGAATTTGTATAAGCCATATCCTGCTTTGCTGATGACTTGCATCTGATCTAGCTTATCCGTCTTCTTCAAATGCGCCCTTACCGCTTGCAGTTGCCGCAAAGTGATCAAGTCGCAGTTCATCTCTTGCAAGTGCTTCAAGAAATAAGGATCACTCATCATGCCTTTTGCCCCTTTCCATGACACGTCTTTGACGCCACGAAGCATTGCAACGCATTCGGAAACAATCTGCACTGGTTCGGGCGGAGTGGGAAAGGATCTGAATAGTCATTACTGATTTTTAGCAAGTTTGAAGATTAATATCTTTTGATTAATATTCTACTAGACGATTTTCTTCTTCTTTCACTTTTTTAAAATTCAATGGATAATTGATAAATATTGGAAATATTTAAAAATCTTACAAAGGACCGAATTCACTTTTGGTAAACTTAAAAATCTACCCATTATTAAGACTTATGTTTATAAATATCTTTTGTTTGTCACATTACAAGCTATATTATATGTAAAAACAAACGTATTTTATCGGTCCTTTAAACAGATGAATTTTATATAAAACCTATATATATATATATATATAGAAAGAAAAATAGTAATTAATCTAGAATGAACCTTATCTCGGTAATATCTGCTTTATCGAGGTCACTCAATGCAAGTTTGGCCGCATCGAGGGCCGGTTGAGCCTCCGCTAAGGCTTGCCTAGCTTCCGTTTCTTCTTTGGTAATTATTTTCTTCTTTTCCTCAATTTCTTTCCTCTTGTCTTCTCTCAGAATCTTTTTTTCCAACTCGATGTCTGTGCTCTTACCAATAATCTCGAGCAACTGTTCGCAGTTCGTCGTTTGATCATTTACTTTGATTCTTTGCTCTGCCAAGACTTCATTTAATTCCGTTAAAGTCACCGAAGCGTCTATGATTTTTTGTAATCCTATAAAAAAAATTTGTTATTTGAAAACGAAAAACTCTGTCGAAAGATAATTTCTCTTAAATTATACGACAACATAAGACTTTTATAGAAAGATAATTTCTTTTAAAAATGAAATAAGAGATATAAAAGATGATATTAAAGAAATATTATTAAATTTATTGACTTCATATCTTATTAAAAAATATAATAAAAAAATAAAATAATTTCGGACTTTTGCATAAAAGGTTTTGTAACTACCTCCGGAAAGACGAGTGCAGCGCGAATTTATGAAATTCTTCTTCTCCATCAATAGATTCAAATAAGTGTTGATAAAATCCATAAAATGCCATGGCGTGATATAATTTCGTCGCCTCAGCTTTGTCGCAAAGTCCATTGTATATTGTAATACGGATGTATGTACGTATACAACGTGACTCACGATTACTTCCTTGTACTCTTGCGGTACGATCGGATTCTGAAAAAAAAAGGATTTCTCATTTCATGTTGGAACATTTCGAGTAGAACAAAATGTCATTATTATATTGAAATGGTGTCAAAGTGTCTCTAAAATACTTAAAAATAACTTTTCAATCAGTCACGATTTATTATGACTTTATTGAGATCTTATTCTGTTTGGGTTTTTTCGCCGTTTTATTTTTGCTTACGTCTCTGAGTAAAACATTCGCTACCGCTACCAAGGCCTGCTGCGGCCACGGGAACATCCAGTCTATAGTGGTATTATTGATTAAACCGGGATAACTGCGACAGCGTGTCCGTAAAGCATCGCTCGATGGACTCATCGCCAACGCTATTCGTAAATTCGTGGTGCATGTCTTAGCGAAATACGACCAGACGCTCTTCCTAAAATAAAAAAAATTTTATTTTAACACTAAAACATTAACTCTGTCCAAAGCATTTCTTTACTTAATTCGATTTGTTCTCTGATAAGAGGTCTAATTGAACTATTATAGATTATTTGTATTTAATATAGATATGTATTTAGTATAGATTGTAAATATTTTGATATTAAACAAAATGTACGAAAAACTTAAGTTACATTAATTAAAAGTGACTTATTTTCTTATAAGTAGAATTTACTATCAATATAATAATATATTGTATCACTTAATATTATACATTCTTCTAGGATTAAACATGTATTTCAAGAATTTTAAAATAAAGTGGACAAACAGCTTACTTTGAGGCATCAAAGCCTGCTTTAACCGCTGCATCTTTGCAGGAAGAGACAATTATATCTTTCTCTTCATCGTTGAAGACAGCCGGCATGAAACCTGTCAACATGCTGTTCACCAACTCGAGGAAGCTTTCGTCCTTAATGTGGGCAGACGTGAACATAAATACAATCCTTTTATTTTCCAGGCCGACCATATTATACAAATTCTTTATATCTTCGCGGAAGAACGCTTGATTGTATCCGCGACGCAGAACGATTTGAAAGAGTTGATAATCGGCAGCGAAGGATGCTAACTTGATCACGGATTTCTTGCCGCTGCCATCCGTACCGATGATCAATACATGACCACAGTGCATTCGAAGAGCACGATGCACTCTAGTCAGATGCTCGAGCGCGTCATTGAAGAGAACCATGTGCAGCTTAGTTCTGTTCCTTTCGTTGTATTCTTCGAAAATCTGTAGATAGCATAAAGACATTTTTTATATATATTAAACGTTAATTTAATTCTCTGGAGTTGACATTAAAATCTGTCACACAATTATTGTTGGCTCTGTGACATTTATGTTGACTAAAGACACTAATTAATTTCCAGGAACCAAAATGACATAACTCATAAACAAAAAAATGTGTATGAACATTAATAAGTTTATTTTAATAACAATTTAAATTTGCAGTTGTAAATAAAAGATATAATTAAGTGGAATTAGTAGGACCCACTCAGTTCCAGGTTAAACAATGATGTTGCTTGAATAATATTTATAGATAGGAATGTTAATATAACATAGAAAAATAATTAAAAATTATATATTTAAAGAAAAAAACTTGACCTCTAGAAACAAGCTGTAAACTGCTTCATAATCCAATAGATCCTCATAAAATCTAAGCTCATCTTTATTTAAGGCATTTCTGAAATCGCCGTATAGTATCGGGTCTCTTAAACTGTATTGAATCACTTCAGGTTCTAGCTCCCAACAATTTCGTATTTTTTCATTCAATTGCTCGATTACTAAATTTTTATCCTGAAATAACAAAATTATTTTAAAAACGAATCTTTAATTCTTCTTTAATTATTAATATATATTAGATTTCTTAGAATGCCCATACCTTATAAAGTCGTGCTACATATTTAAATGTTATTTATTTATATTATTGTATTTAGAGTAAATTGTTTAACAATTAAAAACTTTTTTCATTTATCTTTATTTTTAAAAAATGTATAAAATATTATCAATTTAAATTCATTTAATTGTAGATCACAAAATCAATGAAAATTGAAATGTAATGTTGAGATGTCAGAAATACTCTATACGAATAATTACGTTGAAAAAAGTCGATTATAACGTAAAATTAATGTACAAGAAAAAAAGAAGAAGCTTTATTACTTGTACACTAATGAGGCGATCGCATATAACTCTGGTGACCTCGTTTCTCCAGAGCCTAACAAACTGTTTGGTTACAAAAAAGATATTAGGATGTGTCTGAAGTAATCCAGCCATGATTCTTGAGAGATCTCGCATGTTGAAAATATAATGAAACTTGGACGGAGTCGGCAGTAGTTCGTTCCTAATTATCTGAATAGTTAGGACACATTATGTTGTTAATATACGTATCTCACTTAGAGATATAATACTATACGTAACGTGACACAAAATTACCTCGTAAAGTTCCAACGTCAATTGTACAAGTTTGTCTGCGATAGATAGAATTGCCTCCGAAAATGTCTGCAGATGTCCGGATAAAATACTCGTGTAAATATAATTCAGAGTCTCGTTCGTTGGAAAAGTTACGTTGTAAACTGAGAACATTGAGATAAATCGCGGATCGACTTCGTTCCTACCACCACCGGGTTCTCCCATAGCTGCTAAATAATCTACAAACAGTAAAAAACATTTCGTACTGCGACCAATTAATTAATATAAAAATAATGTGTTTAAAAATATAAATTCTAGAATAAATGAATAAAATATGTTAATTTTACATATTATAAACAATTAACATAATTTTACTAAGAAATATGCTTACACAAGCTTGTCAATGTTACACCTTCTATATTAATTTTTTATATAATGTTTATATTACTTCCTAATATTCATTTCATGTTAAATTAACACAAAGATTTATGTAATTTGTATAAAATGAGTTAAATTTAACACAAATTTTTAATTGTTACAGAAAATACATTCGTGACATAAGTTTTCAATTAATTAAACATACATATTATAAATATATATTAAATCCTTGATGTCGATAAATTATGAAAAATTGATAAAATTGTTGCTAGGAAAATTAGCTTCGTGTTTTTAAAAAAGCATTTTTGGTATATTTGTTACTTCCTGAACATACTTACAAATATCTTTCATATATTTCCAATTCAAATCACGTCCGCGATCATAAAAGCCACCCTTTTCAAACAATAGTTTAAGAAACGCAATGGGCTGTTGAGTTCCATAAATATCTACGATTGGCATATTCATGTTATCAATGAAAACTATTAATTTCTTTCCAGGCGGGGCTCCGAATACTTCTCTTGATCTTTTCTCCACTACTGATTCAATATTTCTTTGCACGTCCATTGAAGTAGTTCTTGACGAAAAGTTTATTAAGAGCTGTTCCTATTAGTCATAAATTATTGATAAATATAAAATTTTTGTATCTTATTACATGTTTTTTTTATATATGTACATATTACATTATATATTTGATTGGAATTATGTGAATAAAATATACTATACAGAATATTCCAGAAGGATAAGTCAATATTCTGGAAAATGATGGCATTGATTATTTTAAGCAAAAATGTTTATATAAATGTGTGTTCTATTCCGAATGGTTTCTGAGATTTCCAAGCAAAAATTCATATAAACTTTATATGAACATGTTTTACTTAAAACAGACCATCATAATATTGACGTTTTGAGACACCTTGTATAGAAAACAATTACTAATTAAATTGATTTGATTTCTTCAATATTGTTTTATTTACTTACGTATTTTTCAGGATTCAAATTCCTTAAAAACTCATGAATGATTGCCGTTTTCGACGTACCAGTTTCTCCGACCAACAATACCGGTCTCTGTAGATTGTTCATGAGATTTACGAACCATGTAGTACGCAGAGTATCAATTGTTTGCACTAAAATATCCGAAAAATTCTTCTGTCTATCATGAACATACATTGGTACCAACCACTTCCATGCCTTCCAAACCTTTTCCTTGATATCCAGTACGTAGTCATAGATGGTTGGAAAAGATACGGGTATAAATTCTGAGCAAACATGCACATTTTTTAGTTAACAAGCAAAAAAAGTTACATTAATCAGATCTTATTAAATTTATTTAATTTTCGTATTGATTAATTTATTTGTTTCTATTGAGCTTACTAGCGGACGCTGGTTTAGCAGGTGTGTCTTCCACTAACATAAATCCACATATTTTCTTTATGTACTCATCGAATTTGGAGCGCGCCTCGTCTACAATAGATGCACCGAATGACCAATAGCACGCTTGAATGTACATTGCCTCCCAGAGCTTCTCTTTCGTTACCAACAAATTGTCCTCTTCATCGATTTCTGATTTTTGTTTTTCCAATTCATATTTTAATGTTGACAATAAACCATCAAATACGAAGCAAAATTGAGTTACCTTCGGAAACCATGCAAAAAATGTTATTAATAAAATACGAAGCACAGTAAAAAAACATTTTGTATTTATATTAGAGATTCTCTGTTTTCCTAGTTAAAAATATATGAGTAAATAAACAAATAATATAAAAATCATATTTTTTTTAAATATAAATTCTAAAATAAATAAATACAAAATGTGTTAATTTAACATTATAAATTTTACATATTATAAATTTTAATTTTAAAGAAATATGATTATAAATTGTATCAATATTTAATTAAATAAAACAAATCCTATTTGACCTAAAGTGGATCTTAGTGCTTAAATAATTCTGTAAATTTAGTGCTTAAATAATTCTATGTAAATTTATATACATATCCAATTGTGCAAACCGCTCCGAAACCTTTTTTCAATCTTGAACGTAATAATGAACAGAATTAGAATAATAATATCATATATTAAATTGACAAATAATTTAATAATATTGATGCTAATAATAAGCATTTTTAATAAACATCTTTTACTTAAGCATTGAGATCCAAGCAGTGAGATATCGATATAGGATTCCTCTTACTTTATTAGACTTATTCTTTAGTCTAATTTCATATTATAATTGTGTCAGTAGTTAATTTTTACATTCGATGCGTTTTTTAATTACCACTACAATCATAATTGTCCACAAATCAATAATCAATCTAGTTACCATATTGAGTCCAGTTTGCGGTATAATCGTCCGAAGAGGTTCGACTGTTTGAAAGCCTAACATTCCTTCGGTAATAAGCTTAAGTGAGCCATGCACATATTTCTCGCACATTCCTCGAAGAAAATCTTGATCGGCATTGCTTTTGGTTTGTATCCACTTGTCCATGTACGGCTGGTAGCCTAGACTTTTTGGGTCTACATAGACCATACCTGCTCTTGAAACCGTTGCAGGTGAGGCGTACTGCAAGTCGCCTACCTTTAGCACAGGGATCAATTTATTTTTTAAAGTATCTTTAAATCTTTAGAACTATTAAAAATGTCATTTTTCTATAATTTAATTCATTATAACGTTATTATCCTTAATTCTTTTTTCATTATAATTTGTTTCAAAACTGTTATTAATTCATTATTAAATCGTAGTTATATCATATTTATGGTATAACTACGATTTAATAATAGTTTTGAAACAAATTACAATGTACTTTGTATAATTTTTATACAAAGAGTGAAATTACAAATAATGCCTCCTATTGTCTTTATGCTCATATTTGTTTGAATACCGTCTTATTCAAACATCAAATTAATTTTTCTAAATTGTCTCTCACATATTCAATAGTCGATATTATATCCACATTAAGTTACCTCAAAGAGCAGACTACAATAATTCTGCAATTTGATCCTTTCTTGATTGGCCAGAGTCAATAGCTTGTTATCATCCATTACCGAGTTCATGTTTTCGATCCATAACGCATCAACATCCCCGTCGAGAAGTATGTATCTTCGTTCATCTTTGCTGGAATCCAGCGGTCGATTAATTTCTCGAAAGATATTACTCAGAAGACCATCCGCCCAATCCCGTGTTGTAGGTTCTAGCTTTCCGTACAGCTCGATGACGGTGCAAGCCTTTAAAAATCATGATGACATAAAGAATTTTGCAATAAAATTTAACAATGCTACTTATAATTAATTATAATTAATTATATAGTTATAATTAATTATTATTCACACCTTAGGATTCAAAATGTGCAATTTTGTGGGTTTACCAAGGTACGTCTGTGCTCTGCAGAGCGTTTCGACAACCACTGTCTTACCACCGCCGGTGGGACCAATAATCATCGTAGAATGCCTAATCATCATCATTTCATATAACTGAATGACTTTATCAACCTAGACCGAGTTATATATGTTTTTTATTATTTTTGTCTAATTTGAAGTCTACGATTATAATAGCTAAATATATATGTATACAAGGAAGGAATGATGTTGTTAAAGTATCAAAAAATTTAGTTAGATCTAAAAAAATAATGTTGTTGACCTATCCAAATTATTATATAAGACGCTAGTCTAATAATGCAAACAATTTGAACATTCTAGTTTGATTATTTTACATAATTATTTTTTGATCTAACAAAATTATTTTCTATATCTAACTATAAATTTATATATCTTATAAATCTATATATCTTATAAATATGTTTCTAACTAAATCTTTATCTTAACAAAATAAATTTAGTATTAAATACTTTAGCAAAACCTTCTTCCATGCGTTAGAAATCTAGAGAACACTATTTACTTGCTCAGGTAAAACAATATAGTCATGTTCTTTTAATACCGCCTCAACTGCTTCATTAAAGTCTAGATAGTGCATTCTGGGACAATCCAAGTCAGGAAAGAGATCCCTTATCAGACCCAGGAACAGCGGCACGTCATCATATATAAATTTAGGTAAGTTCATGTCTCTGAGGACTCTCATTAGCACGACGTTTTCGGGTAAATCATTGGAAGTTCTCTTCAACTCGCCGGCCATATTAAGCACAGATTTAAGGGCCCTCAAGCCAAAATCATAGTGTGTTTGTTTGCTTAGCTGTTCGCTCGCCAGCTTATAGAGAACGGTCATCTTCTTTGCGAGCAACTTTGCCATCAAAAAACCGGCGCTAAAAAGCTTAATCTGACAGATTAACTCGTTATCCGGCACTATGCAGACTACTGGTCTAAAGAGGGCTTTAATAGACTCTGGTAATTCCGTGCGACCGGCGTATCCTGGGTTCATGGTGATGAAGACTCCTACCTTCGAGTCCAATACGATATCTTGATCCTCGAACTTTTGGAGAATATTTTGGTTATTATAGAATATAATATACATGTAATAAATAGAAACAGGAATTTATATTTAATAACAATTTGTTTATATTTATCATATATAAAATAATGGAGAAATTAATGTAATCATATTTGATAAATACATATTTATTTAAAAAATTGAGAATAATATTTAAATTAAAATAAAATAGAACTACACTTTACTACAGAAAAATAGAATATCAGACACGAACATATATTAATATTATAAAATATTTTTCTTTATAATATTAAAATTATTCTATTAATTTATAAAAAAATTTTAATATATAATTGTGACTATAAATAACTCGTATTATTCCGGACACTTCGTGCTTTTCAGTTTAATGAAATATATACCGCGAATCTTTGAGCTTTAACTTGCAGTGCCGAGCGTATAGTTTGAAGCTGGGTCGAAATAACAGAGAGAACAGAACTGTCGATACGATTAAATTCGTCGAAACAACCCCATGCTCCACACTGAGCGAGACCACTCAGAGTCTTTCCAATCGTGATATAGTCCATTCCTTCGCCGCAATTAGTTACGATACATAAGAGCCCTAGAGCTTTCGCTAAATCTTTGACTGTCTCAGTCTTTCCGGTTCCAGCAGGACCTTAGTGTTAAAAATTAAGAAAACGCAGTTTTATAAACTTGTTGCTTAAACCATTAAAAAATTAAAATGGGTAAATTAAAAGTATTTGCGCTGATGTTTTCAAATTTCATGTAACATTTCACTTTTTCCAATATATCTTTGTATTTATAATTACAGTATAATTTGTTTTATCATGGTTAGACATTAAGATTTAAGATCGATGAGAAGATGTTATCTTGAGACATTTGCAACTCTCATGTATACATGCATTACATACCCGCCGGTGCACCGCCTAAGTGCATCGAGAGAGCTTGCGTAATAGTGAGATATATTCTATCTGTCAGTGGTGTAATGACCAATCTGCCATTAAGACCCATGTACTCGTAACCGTATTCGAAAGTGCCTGTGCATTGATTCATCCATACATTGTCCAGATCATGAACCCAGTAAAATCTATATACGCGAAAATACTCCGCCGTAGATTACAATAATCATAAAAGTAATAGTACTTTTATAAAAATTTTTATATAAAAGTACTTTTATATAAATATTTATTAATTTTAAATATTGTTATGACTACATCAAAAATATATTGTTTAATATAAAAAAATTAAAATTGTATTATTAAAAGATTATTGTTTAAATTGTATTGTTGAAAGTTCGTATTGTTAAAAGACTTATACTGTTAAAATTTGATAAAAGCTACATATTTTTACATAATAAAAAAATTACCTTAATTGGCTTTCCCATTCGAATTCTGTAGGATCCACAATACTGTTTCTAACAAAACTCTCGACAATGTCGCGAATGTGCACGTTAATGGTCAAAACCATATCAATCTTCTTTCTGTCATTATTTGTAAGCGAATCGGTACCCATCAATGTCACCACTTCGTCCACTTGAGTATTGAGTTGTTGTAAATACTATATATATAAAAAAAATACATACATAAAAAAAAGAAATACTTTTTTATTTTCAATAATAAAAAACACAACATGACACAAATTGTATTCACAATTTGCGAGCATTACTTCTTTCATAGCGCGTTTATTTCCCTGGGATATCTTATCGAAAACATTCTCGACTTCTGCGGTCCACCATATCTGATTGGCTACGAGAACCATCATTCCTTGAAATTCGAGTATCCACTGAGTTATTGGTCTTCGCACCTATGTTTACGTACAAAATAGTGAAAGTTATTATATACAATTTCTAAATAAAAAAAATATTTTAATTTGTCAATTAATTATTACTTTAAAATGGTACATTAAAAGTTAACAGAGAAAGTATGAGATGTTTTAGAAAAATGTTTTTTTGAAGAGCAAATGAACGGAAGTAACGTGCGATAATAATTATCGCATAATTCAATATAAACCTTGCCGTAATTGTAGACCGCTTTCTTTGTTAGATATCGATTCGATCTTTTCATTTCTTCAAGAGCCAGTCCCATCCAGATTTCGACCTGATCTTCCACGGATACAGGATTTCTGAAATCCATAACTTCTTTTTCGCAAGATACGAGAGCCGTAGCCATCTGTTTATCTGTGTCTGATACTATTATGAATTTATCGAGATTATCGAACATCTTTCCTACATGTTCCTGAATTGTAGTAGGAGTACCACTGCCGAGAATGTTTAGCAGTTCATCATCGCTAATAAAATTGAATCTTGGGAATATAATGCGTTTGTTGCACAAATATTCTTTCAAAGACTTTTGGCACTTCTCGAGGGCTGCTATCATAGTTTCAAACTCACTCTTTCGACCTAATTAACAAAGTAAATAATTATTTTTTTTTAATTTTTTCTAATTTATTTTATATTTTATGTATATTTCTTATAAGTTTCTTATATGTATATTTCTTCTATATTTTTGAAATTTTCTTGATGACAATTTTTCCTAAAATTCTTCATATATTTCTTCAAATTTTTATAATTAATCTTATAATTAAAAAAAAAATGCTTGCCTCGATCAGGTAAAATTTTTTAGTTTTTAATACGAATTGG
This sequence comes from Atta colombica, assembly GCF_001594045.1. Classification (NCBI taxonomy): domain Eukaryota; kingdom Metazoa; phylum Arthropoda; class Insecta; order Hymenoptera; family Formicidae; genus Atta; species Atta colombica. The sequence goes on from NW_017259346.1 coordinate 375,402, forward strand.
AATAATCTTTTCAGAAATATAAAAATCTAGATCTTTTCTAGAAATTTTTATATATATTTGTGAATTTTGAAATATTCTAAAATTTCTCATTTTCCAATTTCTAGAATAAAGTCTGTATATGATATTTTTTAGAAATCTTCATATTATTTAAAATATATATGAAATATTATATGAAAATTCTTAAAAATATATTATACTAATTTTTTTCAATTAGATTAACTTTAATAATGAAACAAATTAATTCTTTTCCAAATACCATAAATCAAGCAACATTCCAAAACATTGAGCCTCTTCGCCGTGTCAGCCATAATTTTTCGGTAAGCTTGATCGATATCATCAAATCTTTTTGTTTCGTCCGGCAACTGAAAACGAATGTCGCCACCCACGAAAATACCCTCGAGATACAGCCACTTTCGCTGGAGATCCACCCACACTTCCAGAACTTCGGAGATCGTATGCATTGTGCGTTCCCATTTTTGTACAACATTGAGAAACGGCCCGACGAATTGCGAGGCTGCCATGCTGTGTACGGTCAACATGTTATCTTCGAGTACCAGATTCAATTCGTCAAGTGGTCCAAGAATAAAGCCGCGTTCTTCTATGCCTGGAAAATGTAATCAACAATCGTAGGATTATATATCTCATTATAATTAATTTAATGATAATTAAATTCTGTTCTTAATTAAATTTTTAGATACTTTAGCGAAATCGTTCTTCCTATGAACTAATTTAATCAAATTTAATCTTATATACTCTATATTAAATCTTATATACTCGCATATTTGTTTGTTCAATAATAACAATAAATGTATGTTTTTCTAAATACCTTTATAATGTTTCACTATATTAAATTCCATGGATTTCCATATTTCTGCTAATTCTTTCATGCCTCTTTCTATCGCAAGTTCTTTCACGGCATACATTACAACATCTTGTGCAATATCTTGATACTTTCCCAGTTCCATAGCGAACATATTCTCTAAAGTAAATCTGGAACGATCCAATATTCAGGCTATCATATTTATGTACTTAAAGCGAACGTTGTGTGGCTTGAAGCTTACCCCTCTATGGTAAAAGATTTTTTTTGTGCCATGTTTATATCACTTATAAAATGTCTATGTAACTAATTATACTTTTACGAAGTAAATATCAAATTACAATATATGCACTTGATTGAGTATATTGGTCATTAATAATAAATTATGTCTCTTGCGATGATCTGTAAACAGACTCGTGTAATTAAAAAAAAAATAGAACATGCAAGATACTTGTTAATTTAACTGAAAAATTATATATAAATTTGATATAATCATTATTCTAGAACATAAATTTACATCTCGCAACATTAATTTTGTTATGCACGCAAGTATTAAAAAATACAAATGTGTTTGCTTATTTATATATACACATATATA
>NW_017259346.1:376916-389789 GCF_001594045.1 Atta colombica
TACTTATTAGAATGTTAAAACTTTTTGCAATATCGCTCATCATGCTTGAGGTTCTTACGTATTTATTTTGATGTCCAACAATATTACTTTCAGATTTGCATTTAGCTAAATTTTTAGATACTTCAACAAATCTTTTTTTTTTGTGAAAATATTGCACGTTAATATAATTGCACTATGCAAATAAAAATAATATATATAAATAATAAAATTAATATTGAGATATAATAAAAGATAGATACAAAAATATAGTTATCATAAATATATAAGTCTAATAGTTTCTTCTATATACATATTATTATACATATTATTCTTTTCGCAACTAAAATCACGATCTATCAAGTTATCTGTTTATTCGTATGTCTAATTAACACTCGCTAATTATTCTTTATCTGCACACCTGTCCGGGTCCATATCGAAATACTGTCCGGTCCTTCTCATCAACTCTTGCCAGTGTCTTTCGCGCATAGCTTCGTTTTTCAGCTCGATGAAGAGCGGCACCGAGTTCTTGAAGTTCTTCATGTTGGTCTTCAATGCTTGGCCAACATCCATATTTTTAATGGTTTTCGGCAGCTGTCGAAACTCCCTTATAAAATGTTCCATACCCTCGATGAGTTGCTGCGGATTCAAGTTCACCCACAGAGTCTTCGCCCAGACTTCTCGCGCGCTTCTCTGTTCCTTGTAGAGATTATACAGCACTTCCATGCCCTCGTATTCTGTTTTGATCTTGAGGAGAGTTGAATAATCGGTAGACGGTAAGTTAAACAAGTTTTCTAACTTTATCAGATCCAGCCGCTTTTCTTCATATTTATTAATCAGCTTGCCATATTCCTATATAATAGAAGAAGAATAAAGAAATCTTTTAACTTCTTTTTAACTTCTTTGTTCTTATTAAAGATGTGATATTATTCAAAAAAATTTAGAAAAGTTAATCAAAACTCGAAATGTATTTTAGAAAAATGTTTTTAGAGAGAAGAATATAATAATTGAGAATATATATAATTGTATTATTTATAAATAATTTTAACTTTTTAAATAAATATCTTTAATGTTTTTTTAGAAGAATGTTTTTAAAAAGATATAATCGTATTTTTAATTATCTCTTTTAAATTTTACATACACTCATTTTTTTTAGTCCTAATTCCAGGTCGTCTCCGATACTTCCGGGACCAAATGTCTTAAAATTTTCAGCGAACTTTGTGGTGTCAACCAAGAATTGCTGGATTTCTTCTTCAGTAAGCTCGGAAAACTTGTCACTCGTGCCTTCTAAAGTTGCAGCTCTGTAGAGCGCTTCGAGATACAACGATTCCCAATCTTGTTGCAATTCATACGCCATCGCTTCATCCGATGAGGAAAAAACGATCCCATGGGTGCGCATAGTTTGAAAGCACTCTTGATAGCAGAGAAATCGCACTTCGGCTTGTATCGCCATACTTTTCACATCGGTGATCGCATGCATGATTGACACAAAGCTATCCTTTTCCGAGACTACCAGCTCGATCTCGCCGCGAAAGGTATCAATTTGAGTTTTAAGTTGGCCCATAGCCAATATGGTATCAGACAGAAGATAATTCCCTAAAACCTGTTTCCATTCCTTCGCTTGTTGCTCGATGCCTGATAAAAGCGGTTTCAGGTTGAGCCTTTGGAAAAAAAGAAGAGTAAATTGGAATATAATAGAATTAAAAAATGAAAAGTTAATTCTTGGATATAATGAACTTTTATCATTATTCTTCTTGTTAACAACATTACATTTTATATTTACCGTATACTATTTATGTCAAAATACGATGATATGTCTTCAAGTTCCTCCAGAATGCCTTCATAAAACGAGAACTTTTCATAGTATTGTATAACCGTAGGTTTTGTCGCTGCAAATTTTTCACAAGCCAGATTTTTATCAAATGACCACAAGTTGCTATATTTCTTCCATCTATATAGGTATCGCCAGCAATCAGCCGAAATTCTATACGCTGTGTCGTGAACCATTTTTACAAGTTCGTTAACTATCTGCAGTAATTTTAAATCTTAAATCACATTGCGTAATGCTAATAAATTTTTTAAACATGTTTATTATTAATTATTAAATTATCGTAAAATTTAACATAATAATCGGTGAACTCTTTAGTGAAAAAAATTCTCATAAATCTTATAATGTTTTCAGGAATTTATCATTTATTTATACTACTCAATAAAATAGAAAACACTTTTAAAATACTCAAAATTGTGCAATTTTTAGATCGTCGAAACTCTTGGTAAAAAATCATCACAGATAAAAAAAATAAAAAACGTATTTTAAAGCTTAAAACTTTTAACATGTTTTAGCTATTTTTAAAAGATTTTTACAGTTTTGTATCTTAATAAAGATCATATTGTTATGTTCTTTAAAATTATATTAAATAATCTGTGCTTTGATAAAAATTTTCTTAAAAATTGTAATACTTTTTTTTGTATAAAAAAGAACAGAGTTTTATTTACGAAATTTTTTTAAAATTTTCTTACAATTTTCTTAATCGAATTACGCGACTTTAAAGCTAAATTTACATTTCTTATAGTCTTATAATATATAATGTTATATCAATAGAAATTCTGAAAAATTATAAACAATTATAAGAAAAATTTTTATCAGGGCTTTACTCAACTCGAATGCTCATCACGTCTTCGAAGAAGCTGAAAGTGACTAAATCCTGTGAATGCTCCTTTGTTTGCGGTTTGCACTGTAAGCAAGTTCCATTCATCCATCTGGAGAATTCTTTGAGCCTTTCGAGTAAATCTCGTACATCGTAGCAAATGGTACTAAAGATTTCGTTGGGCGATGGACGTAATATTACTTCGGATGTTATTAATAATGCGTCTACTTGGAAGATTGGCTTAGTGCTATTCAACATTTTGTTCAGAACTTCCATGTTTCTGACCATACATCTAGAAAGTGGATCAAACGACGATTTTATAATACGATTTTATATAACGATTTTATAATATAAAAAATTTATTTTGTAATGTAATTATCATTTTTACTCTTAAAAGAGATATACATTATAAAGGCAGCAAAGATTTTCTTTTCATATTTTTTATACAAGAGCTGCATAGCTGGACTTGTCCCAGTAGAAGTACCCAATACTAAACTTTCTAGTTTCACAAGCATCGGACTAATCGACTGATAAGCCTTTAACATCGACGATACCAATTCAGATCGTCGATTTTTTATTTCCATAAAATAACTCTATAAAGAGGAAATTAGATATATCTTATTCTTATTATCTTATTTAACAATAAGACAATTCCATTTTGTTAAATAATATTTACAATAAAAAAATGTTTACAATCAAATATACATTATTCATAAAAATTAACATTTTTCTAAATATCTTATAAACTGAATTTACATTTTCAGATACGTTATTTTAATGTTAATTGTAAAAAACTGTACTTACTCATAAAAAATTGTATTATTTAATACTAATTGTAAAAAATGTTGAATATCATTCATACAGCATAAAAGTTTGCAACAACATTGGAACGTTGCTGCAATATTATTGAAATGATCTGAGCATGTGGGTAATTTAATAAAACCCGTAGATATTTCAAAAATATTATCGTAAAATGTTTAAATAACAAAATCATTGTTAAATTAACACAAATACAAAATATCTGTGTAATTCTCAATTATATTATGAAAAAAAAAATTTAAATAACCTTGCATGACAAGAGATCCTCTGATTCATCGACTTCCTTCTTCATGGAAAACAGATGGTACGATTGTAATTCAGATTCTATTCGATTATCAAGCTCTTTCTTTATCTGATTAACTTGCTCGACAATAGAGTTTAAGTTCTTCAGTATTCTGTAACAGGCGGCCGCATAATCCGAGATAGTTAAGGAGTTCCAATTGAACCGCGTCACTCCAGGTTGAATGTTTTTCTCAACATCTTGTAGAATCTGCTTTAATAATTGTATGTCCGCTCTGTCCAGCATATCTAGGATGTTATTGTACTGATCGATCATTTTCGTGGTGACTTCGATATCCGCTCGTAGTCGATTCTTCTGAATACCAACGTCTCTGATAGTCGCAGGCAATTCGAAACCCAACTGCTCCATTAATTCTGCCTCTCTGATGATCTCGAATATCTCCCAATCGAAATTAATCTGAAAGCGTAGCTGACACTCTATCAAAATGGCGCCACTCATAAATTCTGGCCAAGTGATCTTCGCGCGAACGAAGTCGTGTTTATCGAAGAACACGGATGAAGTTTTACCGTCTTTCAAGGATCCTCTGGTATCGACTTTCACTTCCGGAAGTGCTTGCTCCATTCTAGAATCCATGGTACTTATGATCTCTGCGCTGGTCTTCGATATCACACCATCTATCTTCGGTAAGGAGCTATATGAAGATAAGATAGAACCCACATTCTTGACCTTCATTTTTTCTACATGAATCAGATTTTTCGTGGCTCGCTCTTCGTCCGGGAAGGTTAAAGTGGCTGGATACTCCCGTTCAACTCGTATTATCCTCAGCACGCTCTTTTTCAAGGTAGTAGTCACCATCAGCAGTGCCTTATCTAGCCATGCGTTAAATGTCACTCCTTCGAAATTCTTCAGCTGCTTCGCAAGATCGAAATACTGGCTGAACGCAAGCAGTTTCAGTTCACTGTGCTTCAGTTCGTGCACTTCCTGGAAAATCAAAACTGGCCTGCGTAATCTGTGGAACAATTGCTTCACCCAAAAGATCGCTCCCGCCATCGGCGGATGATACGTCAATAACGGCGGCTGCCATTTGCCACGATTATATATGCTCTCTACGACATTAATCTCTTTGCTAAACTGTTGCATAATAACATTAAATTTCCGGAACAACTGGTGTTGAATAGCGGCACGGGTCTTTATATTCTTGAACTTGAGCAACATCTCCAGTGAATTCTCGGCGCTGATCAACACCATGAAACACTCATCGATGTAGAATTTTGCCTGATCTTCCAAAAATATTACTTCTTCGTAAAACCACGCGTTCAACGCTTCCCAATTCTCCTTGTTGAATACATCGAAGATGTCAAAATCAACTTCTTCGATCGGTACTATTAGTGCGTCCACTCGTTTCACCACAGTGTCAATCTGCGCTGGATCATTTATGATAGACTTCAAATCGGGCCCAAAAATATTATAGAAGTCTTGCAGAACACTGGCGATCTTGTGAAGGTCGCTGCACACCTCAGCGATGTACTCAGTGTCCTGGAAGAGACGCTTCTGATCAAATTCCCAGCGAGCTCCTTTTCCTGACAGTTCGATGTCCAATCTGACCTTCAGGTACAATCGCTTCCATTGTTTCAGCATCACACTGGCCATATTCGTCTTTTCCAGAATTTCTTCCAGAGGCTTTTTAAATAGTCGAATGATCGCTAAATTCTGTTTGACATTTTCGCAGAGCTGCCACGATATCCGGTCCATTAATAGCATTATTTTTTCTTCATGGCAATAATAACTTGATAATATCCATAACATTCGCAATCCTTCCATCATCGAGGGGATGCACTCCGATATAGATTCAAACGAATCCGATTCGGTAATCAACTGCGATGTTAATAAATAATGGAACAGTATTATTAAAATATTTGCACAAATTCTATATTTTTTAATTAGTTTAGAATTGACTTTGCTTTAGCAAAAATAGATTTAGCGCATTTTACTACTGTTTTAATATTTAGAAAAATTCATTTAGGGAATTCAAAAATTTTATCAATAAATCTTTGAATTTTTAAATAGCATAAAACATTCTATGAAAATTCTTATAAAATATAAATATTCTCAATTTTGAAATATTTCAATAAAATATTTTATAAATATACTGAATATTTTATTTAAAAATTTGTATTTATAATAAAAAAACATTCGTAGAATGTTCCTCAAAATTTTGTGAAGTTAAATAATGAATTGCGCGCACATATGCAATATATTAAATCCTTTAATAATACAAGACGTGTTCAGAATGAAGCTGAATATATCTAGAATATATTTTGAATAACCTGAAATATGTGTGGGATATGTTTAGGTTTAAATTAAATAATTCTTAAAATCTTTACCTTAAAATACCTTAACAGCGTTTGAATAAACTTATTGTTGTTCCTAACTTCAACATAATGCTTCCAGAGTTCGGTCTGAAAGTTGTGAAAGCTGGAGGCGATCGGCGAAACTGCTTGTTCCAGAAGAGCAAGGATTCTCTTAACGAAGGGCATTTTTAACTGTTCAACCAACATCGTTAATCCAGTTTCGAAGGTCTGCCAATATTGATGTACCGTTATTGGTCCCTTTCCCTGAAGTACCTTGCTCTCGTATGACTCCATTATCTAAACGATAATAAAATAAAATGTTTTAATACGTGCTATTAGTAAGATTTAACTTTTATTATTTACAGACAAATTATTTTAATTATCACACATGGATATATCAATGTAATCCAAAACGGTAGATAAATTAGACAAAAAGTATACAAAAAAGAAATACGAAAGAGATACTAAATTATTTGCCTTCTGGATATGTTTCTCCCATGACATAACTATTTCTTCCATTTGCTCAACAATATCCTTATTCTTCACTAACATATCATCTGTTATCGCAGGATCGTTTAGCTCTGAAATCTTCGGCATCGTCAGCAAGATATCGCCTTCGATATGTTCCAACGTCCTATGTTACCAAAATAAAAATCGCGAAGCTCATCAATATAAAAGGAGAAAATCTAGTAATAAAAAAATCTATCAGTCTTTGATACAAAATAGAGCTAACCATTGCGTTTTCTCAATTAAATTCTCAAGATAATCTAAAATGTCTCTTTTGAGCTGTTCGGTCACTGGTTGTTTCTTTATTTCCTTCGAATCTGATTTGCTGGACTCCGAAATGGACTGTTCGGATTTTTCATCGAGTCCTTTCAAATTTGACTTTTGCTTCCTACTCTTTAAAACTTCGTCCTGCAACGTTGCCATAGAGATTGTGGTGTTCTCTTCGTCATCTGCCTTTCTGTTTGTGTCTAAATCCTGACGGGATATTATATTTGACGCTGTCACGAAATTGGATGGTCTTCTCAACATTGATTTCTTTAATCAAGGACAAAAATCTTGAAATCATTTACCATTAATAGCGTTTTAATTTTCATTATTGATATGAATTAATATGTGATATGCAAAAGAAAAAAGAAGCAACTTTATTTGTATAGAAGAAATTAAAAATATTATAGAAGATATTGTGCTAAATTACAGTTAAGGATTCTTTATTATTTTAAAACAAATAATATTTTATGTAAGGTAATTGAATTATCCTTTTATGATCTACCTAAATTTTGTGATTTTTTTCTAATTTTTTTGCTGAATCCAAAATATTAAAATATTAAAAGAAATGTAAGACGTTTTTAATATTTATATAGGTGCAGTGAAAATTTTAAGAAAAAATAATCAAGTTTCCACTTTATTTGATATTGTCTATGTAATTAATAACATTTTTAACAAACAGTTAATAACATATTTAATAACATAGTTAATAACATATTTCTGATTTTCTAGCTGACTCTTAAACTTTGATTGTAAACTTTAGATCCTCCTTCATAGAGATTACTATCCTGATAATAAAATTCGATATTTTCAGGTTACATATTTAAACTTAGAGATACCAAGAACTTCTAAAACCGAGTATCACGAATCAAATTACTTTTTTGAAATTTGAATTTAAGAATTCTGAGATCAGAATAGAATTCAATGATCCCAAAAATCTTTAAAAAGCATGATCTCTCAATAGAAAGATCCGGTTTTCAAGGGTTAAAACTCTTGCTAGCATAAATATTACTTTCTTGACACTTACCATTTCTACATCTATGTTCTTCCGTTTTCCATCGTCTACATATTTTGTTTGCTCACGAATATCCGGCGCTCTGAATTGATTTTCCACCAATGGTTTAAATACCTAGCGTTTTTTAAATATATTATTTAATTATTTTGACTTACCTTAAATATTTTAACATATTGCAATATATTTTTCCTAAAATTATGACATTGAAATACAACAAATTTTTGTAATATTATGTAAGTACTAAAGCATCTTCTTCTTTTCATATCATGTACTTTATCTCTCCATATAATGAAATATTAAAATGGAATAATAAAATGCTTTTCCATGTACTGTGACGTGACGTTTTTCGTTGACACATTGGAGCTGTAATAGACACATGGCCAGAATTTTGTATTCATTATGATCGTTTTTCTAATGTACAACTGAGATGGCAAATATATATGTTTGTTCTTCTTATTATTCATTCATGTGTGATTCTTACAGTCTTCTCTCTTTCGTCTTTCGACTTTTCTCTGCCAATTTCGTGGTTGAGCAGATGAATTTCGTCCGTTTCGCAATAGAGAATAATTGCTGAAATTGAATAAAATACGGAAGAGTGGCACGCTCACTCGTGGCACCTAATTAGAATTTCAAAGAATGTTGCGATAAGATGTTGAGATAAATGACAACTGATAATTTGAGAATCGAGGTAATATTGCGAGCTGCCGAATAAAAGTTAGACGAAAACACGACGAAGTATCGTCACTCGCGAGTATGATCACAGTACATGGAAGCTATTTTCAAATTGCTATATCTTGAAAATGAAACACTATACCAAAATAAAATAAAAATGCTTACGTTGACTAGTATTCTATTCAAAGAGGACAAGAATTTCCTGTCAAGCGAGCCGACCACCACATAATTTGTGATCTCATTAAGACACTCTTCATAAGTATCGAAGAAAGGTATACTTTCGTCGCTGGTGCGCATAAAATAGAAGAACGTGATGTCCTCCAGGTCGGTTCTACTATCATCTATTTGGCCGCATATCATGTGAAGCATTGGTACCTGACGGACTTTCTCTATCATTTTCTGTAATTGTCACGAAATTCGATCGGTTACTCAATACCGATACCAATATGCTTAATTGCGGTTTAAATCAATTACTACATTGTCTCCTAAAAAAACTAGATAAAAGAAGAAAGAAATAACGAATTAGTTAAAAGATTAATTACCGATAGTGAAAAAAAAAGCTAAAGTTCACAATCGCTTGTTATCTTTCTTTTCTTAGTAAAAATTTGATTATGATAGCATTTAACGATACTAATATTAGCGCATCATTATTATTATGACGATTAATTTGTGATATTATTATTTCAGCTTCAGTTTATAACAGTATATAACTAAAAGAAGTATTTAAAATTTACATATGGATATTAATAGACACCAAGATTTATTTTTGATCATATTATCCCATCTTTACTAATTAGTTTGATTTTTTGATCATGTTACAGAATTAATTATTTAAAACAATATCATTTAATAATAAATGATATTAACGTGTAAACATGGTAATTTGTTATTTAGAGAATTACCTTAGTTAAAATGTATTTAGCTTCTTCTCCAGGCGGTGGTATACTAACAGAAGTGTCTAAAGAAATTAATTAATTACTATATGCTATTATATAAAGTATTTAAAGCATTGTGTAAGTTATTATCTGAAAGTATGAATTAAATAAAAAATATGCTTACATAAAAGTTGTATGAACAAATTATAAGGCATAAATAATAAATAATAAAATCAATTTTTGGAAAAATAGATTTTTTATAGCCACATAAAGATTATTTTTTAATTGTGTGATTTCTTCCATATAATATGATTTTTCTAACTATTCTGCATATAAAAATATTAAGACAGAGATATTAAAAAATATATTGAGATATACAAAATTTATAAAAAATTTTTATTTTAAAATTGGAAGTATAACGAAAAGAAGTAAACATTTTTTAATAAAAATTAAGTAAGTAATACATTATTGCTTATTGTAGTGTTATTATTACTATATAAAGAAATAATATTATGGAAATGATAGGCTACTAAAATTAAGTAAAATTGTTTCCAAATAACTTTGGTAATCGGACAACATTCAAATCACGTTCAAAGTACTAATTCTCGTCTGATCACTGAAGTCAAGCAATGTTGAGTATGAATTCTTAGATGAGGGTGATCGCTTGGGAATACCGTGTGATATTGTCCTTCAATTTTTTATTTTTTATTTTTTGCTCAGTTGAAAGGAGATTGTATGACAAGGTACTCTATTAAGAATTATATGGGTGACAGTTGATTTTTTTAAAATAACTCTAATACTTTATATGCAAAATAATTAGAAGAATCATATTATGTAAAGAAATCATATAATTTCGTTTTTTAAAAATGATTATTATTTTTATATAATCACGGTAAATCAACTTTTTTTTTTAATTGATTTTATCATTATTTATATGGCCCCATCAGGTCATACAACTTTTATCTGAATGTATTTTTGATTTAACGCATACTTTCAACAATAGCTTGTAACACTTTAAATACTTAATCTTGTATATATTCAAAACCAATAAAATCCAATGGAACCAGAATCAATGGAACTGACCAATAGAAACGCTTTTTAAATCTCCCTTTTTTCTAAGATCGTCATTCTGCTTTCTATCTTCCTCTTCTTCCTCTTCGCTGGATTCTGGTATACTGGATATATACGTGCTAGTGCTCATTGTCGTACTAGCAACTGAATTGATATCCGTTTTGTTGACTTTAGCTTTACCTCTCTTGCTCTTCTTTCTTCTATCTCTTTTCTTGCGTTTCTCCTCTTTTCCTAATATTAAAAATGTTATATGCAAGATTATTACTTTTTATTTAATTGTAAAAAGTTTATAAAATATATCGTGAAAAATATACCTATTAATTTTAAAATTATTTATATCTTAAAAATTTTATACTTTTATATAAAATTACTTTGTATTTTAAAATTTATGTAAAAATAAAAAAAGTAAGATAAAAATTGTTTATTTCTAAACAAGAAAAAACAATACAATAAGATATTTCGTGCTTTCATTATGCGAGTTGTACAAGATGCATTTATGCATAAAACAATTTATAATTTTTATATAAAATTCGCTTACTTATTATTAAGCACAATAACACAAATCACTTTATTGCTTATTAATTTGTTGCTAAGTGTTTATAGTATTATTTACGTTAATGTAATATTTAAATTTATTTAGCTAAGAAATATAATATGCAAAGTATGATTTTTCATATATGTGCAATTTTAGAATTATGAAATCTATTGCCAAAAGAACATTTGATAATTTAGAAATTTTCCCTTTCTTTACAAAATATATTTTATCTTACTTTCCTCCCATACTGAAACCTCTTCTTGAAATACTTCACTAACATAAGTTTTATAGAAAAAAATCAACTTCTTTTCTAGATCTGTCACTTCGAACAAGTCTAACATGAGAAAGTTGAGCAGCTTGTCCTCAAAATATCGATTGTTTGCCTAAACATAGATATTAAACATAAATATTAATTTTAATTAATTTTGAATCAAGAAAGATTACACAGTGATTCAAGTAATTACGTTAATTAGTTTGTGGAAAAGATATTCCTGATCCATCAGCCCAAGAAATTTTAAAACTCGATCGCAAATCCATTTTATTCTGTTTTTTTGTAAAACAACACTATTTAATAAATTCAAGAACTAATCCAAATTTCACACAATAATATAGACAATATTATTTTATTTATAGATAATTCAAAGATTGTATTAATTATACATACCGATAATCCATGTACAAAATAGACAATCTATCACGATCATCTTTGTCCCTTAAACTTTCTTGTTCATCTTCTTCCTTCTCTTCATCTTTCTCATAAATATTTTCCTCCATATCCATATGTATATATTATCGAAAATGCTATTTCAAATCTTCTACATTTATTAATATAAATTTTTATTCGATTAATTTTTTTGAATCGATTAATTCTTTAGAAATAATCAGAATTATATCAGAATGCTTAATAACCTTTTATTCCTTATTCAGGAATAATAATATTATACTTCACACTTTATTACTTCCATGTTTTATTCAAACAATATTTTATTTCATTTCTCTAAAACTTAAAAAGATTGTCACGGTTTTATTTACAATTGCTGATTGGAAAAATCGTTACTGTAAACAATTGTTCTTCAGTTCTCCACTAGATTGAATTGTCTTTGAAGAATGAAGAATACTGCAAATGCTGCACAGTCAGAAGTGAGAAACTTTACCATCGTCGTTGCCATAGTGAATAAACGCTCTTTCGATGTAGAAATATGTACAGCGTAAAGGAGTTATTGATTATATATTACACAATGAAATTTGTATCATAGTGGAAATGACAAGAGACGTTTTCCAACAAAGGTTCAGTGCAACACACAGTGAATTATTCTTGTTGATAAATAACAAGGATAATATCCACTGTGTTACTAGCCATGTTCCGGTATGCATTGTCAGTACTGAAAATCTACAGTATACGTAACGTGAATTATAGATTTTCAGTATCAATACAGAGAGAAACCTGAGAGAGGACATAAAGGTCTTTTTCCTGTAACCATAAAAATGATGGATATAAATTGCTTCTTTTAGTGCTCCTAATAGAAATAAATCGCTGAAATCATTAAAATCTCTATTAATTTGATGAATTTATTTCAGTGATTTCAGTGATTTACTTCCATCAGGAATACCTGATTTATTTTCATAAGGAGCGTATATAATTTGTTATAAATATACTTTATAAATACTTTTTAAAGATGTCAAAATATACGTAAAAATTGTTTAATAATTTTTATATACTTATAAAAATGATGAAAATTAATCCAGAATACAAATGACCTAATATATATAGAAAGAGTACTCAAAACTAAAGTGTGTACTAAGGGTTAAATAAAGTATATATTTTAAATAAAAAATATAAAAGAGTTATTTAGTATTTATTATTTTAAATAACTACACTTCTGATTTATATCTTATTTA
>NW_017259346.1:389889-396654 GCF_001594045.1 Atta colombica
CAGATTTCTATGATTTTATATTTTAAATAAGTTTCTGGAATTTATTTTATATTTTTTATTTTAAATAATTCGTATGTTATTTTATCGAGCCATGATTGGTATCATATATGAGTTTAAAGAATTTCTGAAACATAGAGTAATTGCAGTAATAGTAGTGCCTTAAATTAATTTACTAACTAAAAAATTAAATAATAATTAACAAGATATATATAGTACTTTTAGTCAAAGATGTATTTAGCACAAATTATTTCACGATATTAAGAAAATTTGCATGTATCTTTGTATAAAGAACATATATGGAATATTTTACCTTTATTTAAATACCTTTATTTAAATATGAATCATTAAAAAGAATTATGAAAATTGAGATATAATGTTGGATTAAATTGTATCAAAAATACCTCACGCGAATAATTACTAATTCGTTTAAAAGAATCATACAAGTAATATAGGATGTGCGAGAGATGCCACAAAGCAAAACGCGAAATGTACCCGTTTGTCAAAATCATATAAATTTGAATAATCGAATAAACCGTTGATATTTTTCATACGCTATAATTGGGTATCCGAACGGCGCGCGGTGAAAAGCGCAGGGAAGAGTCGCGCGACGAAAAGCGAGGGGAAAGGGGGGAGCGTGCCGCGCGACGCGGTGGTCGACTACGTCATCACTTCGGCATTCGCTCGGCGATTTCGGAGCGAGATGGATGTGTGGTATGAGTCACTCCGGGTCGCGCATTAATCTACAAAAATGAGATATTCACGAACGCGAATTGATAATTAATTACGTAAGGATGCCTGAATAATAATGTTGTTCAAAACTAAGGTGTGTACTAAGAGTTATATCTCAATCTTTATTACTCTCTTTGATTTACATTCAAATAAAGATTAATAAGTTATATTCTTTAAATAAAGATAAATGTAACATTTTTTATATTATAAAATAATATAAAACAATTTGAACTGAATATAGTAATGGATATAAATAGAATTCATATTATAGAATAATATGTATATATGTATATATATATATATATATATATTTACAGATATATAAATTAGAGATATCTAAGGACGGTATTCGTAGTCCGTTCTTATTTCAAGACTGTCTTAAGTAATGTCTTAAGACACTAAAACCCTCTGATTCGTAACTTCTTAAAATTGTACTTAAGACGATCTTAAATATAAGCTCTGATTATGAATATCCGCCTTAGATACAGATACAGATGAGTCGTGTGCGATTAATAATGAATTCAAGAAATAAAACGTATAATAATAACTCGTATAATAAAGCATCGTGTAATATTCATCGAAGAATATTAAAACGTAATGAATAGATTATTTTACTGATTTTGCGTTGATTTGAATATGCGTTAATATTTCGAGAGTTAAACGGTTGGCGCGTGACCTTGGAATGGGGATGGCACGGAGTGGCACGAAGCGGCGCGTCATGTTTACGCCTAATTACTACGCAGTCATTCTCTTACCGAAGCTCGCACAAACAGGTAGCCGTATCGCGTGCGGCTCCTTTTCACATCACTTTTTGAAATCTTTTTTGCGAAGAACTAATATAATACGAAACGTTGTACTTTATAAATAATTAATCATATTACACGAATACTCATAAAATATAACATAAAATATAACATTTCGTATTATACCTAGCACTTTTTGCGATTATTATATGTTTCAAAAAGAAATGTTATAAAAAAGCAATGTTAATATGAATATTCTCATGCAAATAACGCAATTCCTGCTTTCACAATTAATATAATTTAATAATTTAATTAATTTTTGTGCACCTTTCGTCATACGATCCGTTTAAAAATTAACCGTAA
Source organism: Atta colombica (assembly GCF_001594045.1). NCBI lineage: Eukaryota > Metazoa > Arthropoda > Insecta > Hymenoptera > Formicidae > Atta > Atta colombica. The sequence goes on from NW_017259346.1 coordinate 391,725, forward strand.
ATTTGATTTATTAGTAATAAAAGAAACATTTTTCTTTTTTATTAATCTCTAGCATATTTGACTCTAATCATATCTTACAAACATCATCTATGTATAAATAAAAAATTCAGCTCTTTTATCTGCTCTGACTTTATCTCGCAATGATAACGAATTGCAGATGTGTTTGATATTTCTATAAGTTAACCGTTTGCATAATAATATAGCTACATATATATTTTTCAGATTATCTTCCCTCTACACCTTAACGTGGTGGGAGGGCTCAGTACCCAGAGGATATTTACACGAAAAGAACATGAAAAGAAATTTTTCTCAAGTGTCTGAAAATTTTCGGATATATCTGAATGTATATATCTAGATAAATTTTTAGATATTGAGTGAAATCGTTCTCTTCGTGTAAAAATCCAATGGGGAAGCTAACGTACTCTCATCGCCGATTTACTTGAAAATGAACGAACCGCAGCCGGTTCGTCGCGTCGCGCGTTGTTTCGGGAGTGTCGTTCAAGTTATCGGACTCAAGTTATAGTCCGCGCGCGATTATAATTAATATTCGCGAGTGTTTTACGCGAATGTTCTGTGCAAGAAAATATTAATCTTAATCTGAGAGGAGGAGGAGGTCTCTGGGAGAGACATCGGGCAACCGGTGGAGCAACCTTGCGGTAAATATTATTTTTTACTTGTAAAATTAATCTTTGTTTGTTTATTTTTAAGTTATTTTATTTGACAATGATTTAAATAATTATGTATTCTATAAAATAATTATATATTCTCTAAAGTAATTATATATAGCCTCTAAAATAATTATATATGTATTCTCTAAAGAGAACTCTTAGCAAAAATAAATTTGTATAAAATTTTAAAATGATTTTTAACTTGTTAAAATTAGACAAAGGGAGAATTACTTAAAAATTACTTTGAAATGTTACATGTTAACGAAATGTTAGCAAAAATGTTTATTTTTGCTAAGATCTTCTTTAGAGAATATATATAATTATTTTAGAGAATATATGATTGTTTTATATCTAATTAAACAATGGATATAAAATTCGATGCTTACAAAAATGTATTTTCAAAATTGCATGATTATTTTTCAGTAAATTGCATGCGTTCATATAGCAATTATTTTTTAAAGTAATGATTATTTCTTTACTCTGTTTTAATTTGGATTTTAATTTATTTGTTACAGAATCATAGCAACATTGCAGATATAACTCCACTGTTGCACATCGGATCGGTGAGTGATGAATCAACATTTTTATTGGAGTAATGGATGTATGATAATTTTATTAGTATATTATGTACATACCTGAATATATGTATTTATGGAATACATGGTTTATTAACAATATACAGACATATATATATATATTGTATATATAACATTGCGTACATCCGTTTCCTTAAAATGAACAAGTTAAAACTGATTGATATCGTATTGTTATTCGGATAAATTTAGTTATGTATGCTTGATTCTCTGGCGAATCTTATATTATTTTTATTCGGATATAGATCCGAATTTCTAAAGATTATAGCGTTAGAAAATAGAGAAATTTTAGAAAATTAAACTTGAAGGGGAAGTTAAGCAAAATAACGTAACAAAGTCAGAACTTATAACAAGAGCATTTATTTCTTTATTCGCAATTATAAACTTACACTACAACATGTTACTTAGAGCCTACGTATAATAAACCTAAATGATTGATATATTATATATACAGAATCAAAATAGCTGATCCTCAGAGAAAAAAATCTCATCGGTATCCTTTCCACGTGTTTCTCCTTCTCTCTTTTTTCATTGTCGAAAATTGGCCTTCAATAATTTTTTACTTAAATACTATCAATTTGCAGAAAAACTGCAAGAGATGAAAATTGTTTATTTTCTTCTTATAAAACTCCACGAATTTTTTCAGAATTTTTTATCAACTTTTTAGTACTGCATTTTCTCATTTTTATCAACATAAGAAAATACGGTATTAAAAATTTTGAAAAAATTCTAAAAAAGTTCTTAGAGCTCTATGAGAAGAAAATAAATAATTTTTGTCTCTTGCAGTTTTTCTATAAAGTTGATAGTACTTGAGTAAAAAATTATTGTAGATCAATTTTCGACAACTTTTGGCAATTAATATCTTATTAACTATTGCGAAAATTGCAAAATGTAAAGGACTTTCTATCTCAGTTTAGTCCGCTCTATTATGTCTACAAACTCAGAACACCCTGTATAATATGATATCAATCATATTTATTTCTTATTTTATTTATTTAATCCTATTTATTTAATAATTAGAAAATAAATTTCCTGTACAGAAAAAATGTGTACGGTTGCCATAACCGAAAGTAATGATAATTTTCGCCCAATACATCTGATTATAAAATCGTAAAATATATAGATTCTTCTTTACAGCTATAACCGTTAAGATATGCCAATCTTACAGTTATCATAATCGTCCTACAATTCTTATAACTAAAAAATGTATTGGGCGATGGGCGACTTTTGCTCGTGACAATCGTAGCCGTTTTGTGTGTACATTACCCGTGTGTGTGTGTGTACATTATACATCTTAATAAATTTTCGATTCGCTATCTATAGTATATTTAAAAATAATTTTAACTCTTTATGGACCGATGACTCCATTTGGAGTCATTCTTTTATTTCATAAATTGCTTGCTGAATTTTTGAAGGTTTGGCCTGTAGGCTAATTTGATAAAGCTTTATTCGAATTGAGATAATATTTAAAAACTCAAAATAGTAGATTTAGTATGACGAACGGAATTTCAAAAAGATAATTTGATTATCATAAAACTCGGTTTTAGGAAGTTTTTAATTCTAAAACATCAAGTTTTCAATTTTGCTTTGAATAGGTACTGACTTCCAAACTGATTTTCAAACTCTGATTTTGAACATTGTGACATTACAGCCTCTTTCATGAAGATTACTGTCTTTTTACAAATTCGATTTTAGGCTACAAACTCAGAAATACTAAGACTCTTCTTAGTTGCAAACAAGTTGCACAATAATCAGATTATAAATTTTAGAATTCTGAGACTAAAATCGAATTTAGCGTCCTCTTTAGAAAGTAAAGTCTACATTAAATTACTTTATTAGAAAACTCTGATCCTCAAAAGATTAAAATTAGTTGATTTCATAAAGTTGTTATTTAACATGACAGATTCGAACATAAATGAGATTACATTTTCACTGTACTGTAAAAAAATTACATGAATAAAATTACACAATTATAATGGATAATTTTAGGACCCATTAATAAATGTATATTTTTATATACACTTAAAGTCACAATTTATAAATAACATTTTTTTTATAGTAATTAAACAATTGGCGAAATAAATTTACAATTAAAATTAAATTTATAGAAATCTTTACATCGCCAACAAATTTCATAAATTTTTATTAAATTATTTTATTGATATGTATAAAAATATATATATTATGGTATATTACCATTATGTTATATTATAAAAATTTGTACATTTACATAAAAATTATAAAATATACTATTATTATTGTGTAATTTTCTGTCAAACATAAAAATATATTTATATACAATTAGAGATAAAAGTATCAATTTTTATTAAAAAAGCTCAATTTTACATATTTCTACATATTATTTTTATACCTATTTTTTATGTAATTTTATATAATTTTTTACAGTGTATAAATCGAATTGGTGCGTCTTTTTACATTGTTTTGTTTGCACAGTTGTGATTTAAATATCTGTACGCGTTGCCACCTAGACTGAATTATTATAGAGACCATCTCGGGGACTATTCTCGTATATCTCGTATTATGAGTGCCGTCATTTAATGTTGCGTAAGACATGACGGCGATATTTTGATTCTCATTTTGTTCCATGACTTGAACATTTTTGGTGTTTTTGATCAGCGTAACTTTTCATATGCGAATATAATTCATAAATATGTTTTGAACAAAATGTGCATATTATCTCGAGAAACAATATTCACAATCTAAGATAAATTAATTCGGAAATAATTAATATAAAGAATAACGCCATTTTCGCCAATACTTGTACCTATACTTTCTGGAGGTTCTGGAGGTTCTATCTCATTCGCGGCCACTGCAATACAAACAACGATCATGTATCTGATTCAAATTTTTCATCGTTTATTTCCTCGAACGCGTAAAATAAACAATTCGTAATATTAATGACATTAAGTTTATTTTGAGTAATCTGCTGTCAGTGGATCTTTAATGAAATTTTTTTAATATTTAATTTTTAAAAAACTTTGGAAATTATCCGATAAGATTTGAAGATTTTTCGTATAAAAATATTATATCTCAAAAGCGATATTATTTAGATGTACATTTCAAAAATGTGATATCGATATCTTATTTACATTCGCCTTTTGGCTCCTCGCCGCTCCAGTATCTCGTGTCCAAACATTTTCTTAGAAATATGCCGATTCTTTCGTACTGTGCTAGGGTACTCCGTGGCTCCTCCATAAGTCGTCGATCCATACTACTACCATTACTTTACCGTTTTCTGTTGGTCCCAGTTGCTTACAATCAACCGCTAAAAAGATATTGCAAATAAATTTTAGTAATTCATTCTTTTAGTAATTCATCATAATAATTTAATGATATATTTATTAATTTATTATTATATATAGAATTATTTGCACTGAGTGATATAAAATTTAATGTCTTCAAAATTTATTTGTAAAATATTTTTTATTTTTTCATATAACGAAATTATATTCATATAATGAATTTTGATTATGAAGATTATTAATATTTTTGACTAAAAATATTTATTATTAAATTTTTAATAAATACGTTGCTAGAAATTGAAATTGCAACAGACATCTGATTAGAATGAAACTATATTACCATTCATGAAACAATACAAATAAATGATTAAAATTTCAGAGAAATTTATATTTAGTAAGAACTTTT
>NW_017259346.1:396754-400102 GCF_001594045.1 Atta colombica
TACTTTATCAAATTACCCCGAACCTGAGATTAAAAATGAAAATAATGGATCTAATATGGAGAGGGCAAGGGAGGGGATAAAACTTATAAAAATAATTTGATTATCATAAAACTCGATTTTAGAAAACTCTTATTTGTAAAGTAATATGAAGTTTTCAGTTTTTATTTATAAAATATCAGCTTGTATAAAATATTAGATCAGAGTATCATAAAATTTAATATTTTTGAACAAATTGTGCAATAAATCTTTTGAAATCTTAATCATTTATTCATATTGTTCTCTTTAACATATTTAGAGTTTTATATTGAAGTGATATTTCCTTCTTGATATTGTAATTTATTTCTGGTACATACTGCAGCTTTATATACACATATTGAAAATAAAAGTAATTAATTGAGAAATTCTGTACAAAAACAAGCAGATACTGTTCCACTCTAAGATCCATTTTGCAAACAGATTCTAGTTTCGTTTTCCTCCATATAAAATTCACATAGCCAACTATAATGTGCTCACACTATAAGTCGACACTTGCGTCGATAGCACACCAATTTTCTCCGAATCTCTACATCGTATTTCTGTAAGCATACATTGTAATTAATCCTTATTCAATTTAATGACTAATTGCCATCTCTTAATTTCACTAAGCGAATATATTTTCAAATAAAATCATTATATAATATAAGGTCGAAGTTAATTTAAAATTAAAACATAATAAGATTTTGTAATTTATCTTTCACAATTTTTTTTTGAGAATTAAGTATCTTCGACCAATTATCTTTATAAGGGGTATCGCTTTAGGTGCCATTTCCAAGACATAATCTTCTAGCAAATCCATTTAACTCAAAATTGCCACTCATAAAGTGCAGTTGCTCCATAATACGTTGCATTCGACGTTAATATATAACGTCTATATTCGGATTTACTACAATCAACATCTGTCGAAACAAACGCTTGTAGTATATATTTTACATTTATTCGCATGTAAATATCGTAGACTAATTTTTCGATTAATATAATAAATATTGTATATTTTATAATATTTCACATTATTATCGTCTTAAATGTTTAGTTATTTAATTATAAAGAACAAAAACGAGTTTTAAGTAGTCAACAATTATCATTTATTGTATCTGTATAACTTAACTTAATAAAAATATAAACAGCTGACTCGATAAAATAGACTTTTCGATGAATAAGATAGGATATTTAGAGATACTTACAGATGCATTGTGGTCGCCATTCCACTTTTCATTTTCCTCGCAAGTAGACAAAGATTTTCTAATTATCTTGTATCCTCTTTCGCATCTATATTTCGCCAGAATCCCAATCTTATATGAAATCGCGCCTCTATTCTGTTCTCCGCGATTCTCGTGCGAATCAATGTCCTTCCATCCATTTCCAGTAATCGAGAGAATTCGATGTTCGACCAATACAGGTTCCGGACAACGAATTTTTTTCTAAGATAAGAAGTATAATACAAATGTATATACAAACTTCAAGCCAAATTTTTAAGATAATTGATTGATATTCTTCTTGGTCATTTAATTCCAAATTCTACTCTATTTAGTCTAAGTGTACCTTCGCATTTCGGAGTAGCGTCACTCCATTAACCATTATCGAGACAGTACCTTCTCAAGATTTCATTCAATCTGTAATTCCTCGTATAACTATATGTGATTTCGCTACCAAGATGAATCGTATCGTTCGTATAGTCTACTGCATTTAAAATCGGAAGAATCTTGCTACAGTTGACATCTATACAATAATGATTTCAATATATAACAGGAAAGTATTATCGATATCGCAAATTAAATTGTTAAGGAAATATATATATGTCTGGTAACGATAGAGAACTTTCTATTTAGTTTAGTCCGTCTACTCACTTACGAGCATTATTCAGAGAAGTAATTAATTTAAATTAGTATTATTTTAATATCTCTCTCTGGGTCTAGCACGACACTTGCCAAAAATTGCCTTTCTGATTGTTTGTAGCGGTTTTATAATTGTAAAAAAATTACAAATATTTATGAACGATAGTGTTAATATCAACACTAAAATTAAAGAAGAAAATAAAAAAAGGATAGCAGATATGTACGTGAAAAGAGTATGCCAATTTAGACTTGACATATGTCGATTTAGAAAGAAAAATTCTTCTGAAAGAAAAATTTTCGCCTCTTATCCTTACTATTGCGATAATGGTAATTAAATCAAAAACATTTTTTATTGTAATTTTTTTTTCTAATCCACGAAAAATCAGTAATGTTTCAGTCATTAAGAAACATTTTTAGAAATTCATTGAATTTATAATCGTCAATGTTTAAGTAAAAATCAAGTGACTAAGGCCCTGCGCACAATAGAAGGAATAAGGAATTAGGAATAAAGAATAAACGATTTTAACCTATCAGAAATCGAATACATCGGAATACACGATTTCTGATGGGTTGAAATCATTATTCCTAATTCCTTATCCCTGCTATTGTGCGCAGGGCCTTAGTCACTTGATTTTCATTTAAACGATGATTTTCATTGACAATTATAAACTCAGTGAATTTCTAAAAATGTTTCTTAATGACTGAAACATTACTGATTTTTCGTGGATTAGAAAAAAAAATTACAATAAAAAATGTTTTTGATTAGTCTTTATTACTTTTTATTATTTTAAATTTGTGGAATCCTTACTTTCTTTCATTATCACTGATCTTTTTCAAAATTTTTCGTGGATTAGAAAAATAGGAAAAAATTACGATAAAAATTTGTTTTATTGTTATTATTACAATAGTAAGGATAGGAAATAAAAATTTTTTTTCATAATGGTTTAACAATCGATGTATGTTAAGTCTAATTTCGTACAGAAGCAGTTTTCATATACATATTCTGCTACACACTTTGATTTTATTTCTAAAATTTAATTTTTTAAGAAGATATTGACAAAAACATTCAAATTTTTAAGAAACACTTATTTTTTTATCTTAAGAAAGTTCACCTTTTTTTTATCAATTATTTTCTTACTTTTTTGAGAAGAACTTACTTTTTCACTGTTTTTGACTTTAGCTCCTCTCTTGATTATATATAAAATATGTCCATTTGTATATAATTATATAAAATTATATATAATTTTATTTATGTAATTATGTATAACATTTTTTCCTGGACACATAGTAAGAGATTATATATTATTCGAAATATTTAATTCTTCAGATAATCGTGCCGCTCTTCTTCACATTTCTTTTTGAAATGCAACAAATGCTAGATAATACGAAATACTTTAAATTTCAAGATCTTATAACATTAAATAAGAAATAATAAGAATTAAATAAGAAATAAGAAATAAATCAGAAGTTTTTTAAA
>NW_017259346.1:400278-414262 GCF_001594045.1 Atta colombica
AAATAAATTCTAAATAACTCTTTTAGCTTCTTTATTAAAAATATATCTTAAATATCTTTATTTCTTAAATACGATCGAACCCTGTATATTAAAAACTTTGATTTCTTTATATTATGTGAAATAAAATCCAATTAGTATTTCGTCGCGGAATTAATGAAACAATTTCTTATATCTAGTTTTAGCGGCGCGAGTCATTTAATGTGATATCATAATTAAATTGCGATAAATTGCGACCGTGGAATATATTTTATTATTTCAAATATTTTATATTAATATTATTATTCTCTTGTATTAAGAAATAAAATGAAAATGACAGAATTATACAGTTCAAAGTAATAAAAAAATCATAATTTCAAATATCTAATAATAAGAATCATTTTTCATATTAATATTATTTTTCCCTTGTATGCGAAATAAGATGAAAATGATAGAATTATACAGTTCAAAGTACCAAAAAAAACCACAATTTCAAATATCTAACAATAAGAATCTCATTTTTATACCGTACATATGAGAACACATGAAATATCTAAGATATCTAAGATATTCATGAGCTGTTCATGTGCATAATGAATCCAAAAAATAAAACAAAAATCATGCAATAAAGCTTATTCATCAAAGAACATTAAAAATGTAACGAATAAATTATTTTACTAATTTTGTAATATGCGTTAATATTTCGATCGCTAATGATCGGCATGCGATCTTATGGATTGTTTTGGCGCGAAGGATAGGCGAGCAACGCGTCACGTTTGTGTATAGTTATCGCGCGATCATTCTCTTGTCGAAGCTCGTACAAGCAGGCAACCACATCGTGTGCCACTCTTTTTTACATTTTTTTTAAACGTAATCTTTTACACGACAAATGCTAGATAATATGAAACCTTATGAACAGTACCTTAGGAACACTCACAGTATACGTTTATTAGCTCGCACGATTAATTAATAATTATTCATAAAAGGATTGAAACGACAATCACGGAATAGGTATTTCGTACGGTTCATTTATTTGCAATCAAAATGTGATGGAAAAACAGAACTTATTACTATTTCGTGATCATTATATAGTCATGGGCGACAATTATTTTTGTTTAATGTAACATTTTTGTTTGTCTCGCTTGAGTATAACTCTCGATTATTCTTCGAATGATATCACACGAGTCATAAAAAAACAACGTTAATAAATACTCTTATGCAAATAAAGTAATTTATTTATAATTAATATAATTTACGTAATTAATAATTTAATTAATCTTTCATGAATAAAATTGAGTTTGACTTTGAAACTATTTATCGGTTATAAAAAAAATTTTCTCTTTTTTTATTAAGCTCTAGCTCCAATTCCAGTGATTCTAATCATATCTTACAGATATAAAAGATTCAGCCATTTATCTACTCTGAATTTATTTCACAATGTGTGCGTGTGTGTGTGTGTGCGTGCGTGCGTGCGTGCGTGCGTGCGTGCGTGCGTGCGTGCGTGTGTGTGTGCGTGTGCGTGTGCGTGTGTGTGTGTGTGTGTGTGTGTGTGTGTGTGTGTGTGTGTGTGTGTGTGTGTGTGTGGTGAATTAATTATATTTTTGATATTCATTTCTAAAAGTCAATCAATAATTGCATAATATAGATAATATTACATTTTTTAGATGATATTTTCCCTCTCAAGGGTACACCTTGACGTGGTGAGAGGGCTCAGTACTCGGAGGATATATACGAAAAGAATGGTCTTTCTCAAATATCTAAAAATTTTCGGATTTGTCTAGATAAATTTTTAAATATTGAGCAAAATCGTTCTCTTCATATAAAAATCCAATGACGGAGAAGCTAACGTACCCTCGTCCGCCGATTTAATTGAAAGTGAACGAACCGCAGCCGGTTCGTCGCGTCGCGCGTTTGCTTCGGGAGTGCCGTTAAAGTTATCGGACTAATGAACTTTTAACAAAACCCATTCGATGGAATTCTATTTCGGCGGTGAAATCATATTGTCGATGTTTCGACAGGAAAACGGAACTCTCTTTGGGACGTTGCTTAAGTGGCCACGGTCACTGCAACGCTCTCACGCCAAGTGCTCCGGGCACGAGGTGATGCCGGCCGCGTAATGTCACGCACTTCGTGGTGCGTGTTCGCGCGGTTTAGCAACTACTGTTGCTGTCGGCTAATTGAGGACGCGCTCTGTTTGTCGGCCAACAGTTCGGCCCTTAACAGTAAGAAACAATCGATCGACTCGGATTCTTCTCTGGGCCTGTATTCGATAACTCGAGTTATACAATCGTTATGAGCACATAACGATTGCATAACGAGTTATAGAATTTCGCCCTGATGGGTCACCCAAAAAGGAGTTGTATAACTCTGGTCAGGGCGCTCATTTCTCTATCATTATCTACCAGCCTAAATCGCGTTTAATCTGACTTGGTCAGAGCCTAGCTCTAGTAGTTTTTTTTTAAAACTAGCTTCGTGACAAGGGGTTGGGTCCCATTTCCTGGATTGTCTAGATTGTTAGACAATCGGCAATGGTACCAACTTTACTCTTATTAGAGGTGCTTGTCACGTCTACCAGTCTCTTGGAATCGCTCGTGGTACAGCACCACTTGTGTCCCTTTAGAACTAGCAGTTAGGGCGTATGACTGAGCCAATTTTAAACGTGATTTTGCGTAAAACAGAGGTGACGGACTCGATACGATCGATTTCGTCTTCTTTTGTGTGGGGCTTAACTCTTATTTGGCATTCATCGTGTGTTTCGCAAGTACTCGTCGACGTGTGGTGTTAATTCCACCGATCGAAATAGAATTCTTATCATGAGTTTTGTAAACGTGGAGTGCCGCAGTGTCGCGCGAAAGACTTTTATAAATGAATAGTCCGCGGGCGTTTATGTAGTGTATTATTCGCGAGTGTTTTACGCGAGTGTCCTGTGCGAGAGGATGTCAACCCGATTCTGAGAGGAGGAGGAGGTTTGGGAGAGGCATCAGGCACCGGCGGAGCAACCTTGCGGTAAATATCATTTTTTGCTTATTATATATCTTTCTCCTGTGTAATCTTGAGTCATTTTATTTTAATGATTTAAAAATGAATTTAAAAAAAAAAGCTTTTAAAATCATTTTGATATTTTGTAAATACTGATATTTATATTTTTAAGAAAGTATATAATTATTTTTATAGATATAACTAAATGGTGAATTAAAAAATTCGATGCTTATAGAAATTATATATTTAAAAATTTACATAATTATTATCAAAAAAATTTTGCATTTAGTAAATATTTTTAAAAATATTGGTTGATTTTTTATTCTGTTCTAATTTGAATTTTATATTCTTTTTGTTCAGAGAATCATCGTAGCGACGTTGCTGATATAACTCCGCCGTTATGCATTGGGTTGGTGAGTAATGTATTTATTTTTTTATTGAGGTAACGGATGTATGATAATTTCATTACTATATTTATTATATATCCAGATGCTATATGCATCAATTTAATAAAAATATACAGATAAATGTTTGTACAGCATTTCATACATCCGTTGCCTTGAAATGGATAAGTTATAATAGATTAGGATAAATTTAGTCCTGAATGATTCTTCATTATAGAATTTAGTATATTGTGCATGCACTGCTAAATTTATAATTTCACGTTAGCCAGTTTGAATTACTTTTAGTCATTTTTATAAGTCACCACTGTTCTTACGCAATATTTCGTTAATTTAACTAAAACAATAGAATAAAACCGTTTAATATCAGAAAATTATTAAAGGCTAAAAAATTTTGTAAATTTATATGTTAATGCTTTGATACTAATTATAAGTAATTCAAACTTAAATTCATACTAACAAGGAGAACACTAGGAGAGGTCAGGAATTTTGATGTGCTCTTTACAGACTGTTCTTCAGTGAAAAAAAAACGATACGTGTCCGATCGTGTCAGCTATTGGCCCATAGTTTCGAAGAAATCGATTTTTTAAATAATTATTGTAACAATTTGAAAAACATACTGTATAAATGGAAATATAAGTATCCTTATAAATTTCATTTAAGTTTTAATTACTTTTTTGTAATTTTTTAATTATTTGATTATAATGAAATTTCATAAAATTACATATTAATATTAATTTAGGTAATTAAACAAACATGAAATACTTATTATTATCATCGTTATCGTCGTCGGTTCCTGATAAAATTAGAAATTGGAAATTATGATTAGGAATAAGTAAGTCATATGTTTGTAATCTTCTTTTGATTAACAATAATTGATTTATTAATAATAATAAATAGAAAATTCTATCACTAATCGTGTTTTGTAGACATACATTGTAGACGTATGGGATGATGTAAATCATAAAAATAAGAAAAACATAAATATTTACTGCACAACATCATTTATTGTGAATTTATTGCATTGTAAACATCTTATGAATGAATTTTTGTTGCAAAACACAATAACTTTTTCTAATACCTAGTGATTTGAAAGAAGATTTGATTGACATTATGGAAATAGCTTCTTTCAGGAATCAATTTTGATGAGAATCAAATTTTTCATTTTAAAATGAAATTCATTCTAAAATTCATTCGTAAGATGTTTACAATGCAATAAATATTTATTTTTCTTGTTTTTATGATTTATATCATGTCTACAATGTATGTACGTCTACAAAACATGATTTTCTATTTATTATTATTAATAAATCAATGTGCGTCTACAAAACATGATTAGTTTTCTAGTATTATTAATAAATTGATTAATGTTAATCAAAAGAAGATTACATATGACTTACTTGTTTGTAATCATAATTTCCAATTTCTAATTTCAAAAACTGTCACAGTTTTTCATTATCTTATTTATGCATTCATGTGAATAACAACAACGACAACGATAATTATGATAATAATAAATATTCCATAAATGTTTAATTATTATCTATAATATTAATATCTAATAATACTAATTAATATGTAATTTCATGAAATTTGATTACGATCAAAAATTAATTAAAATTAATAACATTAAATTGAAATAAAGTTTATAAAGAAGTTTATACTGACTATTTTCATTTGTACAGTACGTTTTTCAAATTACTATAATAATTATTTAAAAAATAGATTTCTTCAAAATTATAGACCGATGTCTGAAATGGTTGGACACATATTTTTTTTGTTGGAGAACAATCTGTAAAAAGCAAAATCCCCGATTCCATCACCTGGTGTTCTTCTTTGTATTGGGTTGTCCGGGAAGTTCGTGCCAATGTCGAAGGAAAATTGAAACGCAAAAGATTTAAATTTTATACATTTATTAAATTATATTATAGGTTAGTCGGCACGAACTTTTCGGACACCCAATGAATAATGCAATCTCAAACAATGATAAATCGATTAATTTGACGTGGTTTTTTAAATGTGTGTATTTTTTTCTTTACACTAAAATGCAATCTCTTGATACATTTGAAAGTAAAAATAAAAGATAATAAAATATTTTTTAAATATGTGAAATAAAGGAAATTAAAAAAAATGTAAAAAATACATGAAGAGCAGAATTTCAAAATGCATTTTATCTAATGTTTCATTTTTTTTAGATAGATATGGCATAATATTCTAATGTTGAAAGACTCATATTATAAGCTCTGAAATATTCAGAAAGCATTTTTTCAGCGTTAATTTATATGCTGAAAAAACATAGACATTTTAAAGTGCATATGTTTTTTACTACTAGAGACAAACAAAAAGCATTTGTTTAACATTTTTTATTGTTTAGCAATTTTGTTTAATATTTCACATCCTACTGATTGGCATATTGTTATTTTTTCTAAAATGCGTAATTTTCTTGTGTATTTCTTTCTTTATCGTTTTCTAAAAATTACGCATTTTGAAAGTCTGCTCTTCATAGAAAGTAATTAGAGTTGTCACAATTGGAATTATTTATTGATATCGTAATATAGAAATGTTTGTTTCAGTAAAAAATTTTTCATAGATGAATATGTATAAACAAACATAAATATTTATATATAATTTTATATGAAATGTTCATACATCCTTTTTTTTGTAAAATTATTTTTTAATGTAATAGATATAATAATAGTAATGTGAAAACATTAAAAATAATTAAAAGGCTACTTTTTACACTATTTATTTTAGAGAAAATCAAGTTTGATGAAAAAATATAAAAAATTACTTATGTATAATATATTAGTATTATATATAAAATTATGCATAATTGTTATGATCAATTTTTTTATATTTTTTCAAACTTATTTTTTTCTAAAACAAACAATACGAAAATTATCCCTTTAATTATTTTTTATGTTTTCATATTATTATTGTTGTTTTTATTACACTGAAAAGTAATTTTACAAAAGAAATAGAAATGTATGAACATATTTGATTATATATGGACATATTTCATGATTATACGTGTTTATGAATATTTATGTATGTTTACACATACATACATATTTATACATATTTATACATACACTGAGAAAAAAATGGCCTAAATTTAAATAAATATCTATTTGAATATTTCCAATTAAACATTTACTTACAATAAATAAATATTTACTTAATAAAAAGAAGTAAATGTTGAATCAAAACTAATGTTTTTTGTACCAAATAAATATATTTTTATATTTAATAAATACATAGTTGACTATTCAAATGAATATTTATTGAAATTTAGAATATATTTTTTCTCAGTGTATTAATGTATGAAACATTTTTTACCAGTAGTATTATTTTATTTTTCCTATCTATCCTATATTCAAATATTCGTTCAGGATTAAATTTTATATATAAGTTGGTGTACAGAAAAGCAATGTAAATATACATATGTGTTGAATACATATTGTTTTCTAAGATTCTTTTAAGTATTTCATACTTTGTGTTTCATGTTACTAAAGAAATCAAAATATTATAATATATAACGCATATGCTATACAATTTTTTGATCTCGCTTTTTTCTAAAAGATATTTTACGATTAATTTTTGCTATTTATCTCAGTATACCGACTTTAACCTAAACTTTTATAACTTATCCATACATAACTGGATTTTATTCCAGTTAAAGTATATATATATATAAAGTAATATGATGTAAGATCCAATATTTTGTCAAAAAATAGAAGAATTTTATTTTATATAATTATTTGAAAATCGCGTTTAAAATTTTGCGTCACTTAAAATACTTAATTTTGAAATAATAAATTATACAAAAATGATTCTAATAATTCATAAAATTCAAAGATATGTTTATCAATGCCTGCAGAAAAATATCAATCTATTGCTAAGAAACGTGATTATTCAATTTTGTTTTCTTTCTCTTAAGTAACGATTTACTTACTTTTAACAAAAAATATTTTCTTGATAATACTCTTAAAATACACTTACTACAAAATTTTAGAAAAACTCATTATTGTGTCAAAACAAGAATTTTTTTTCTTTTGAAAAATATTATAAAATTATAAAATATTATAAAATCGAAGAAACCCACTTTTCAATGAGCATATTCAATTTGTTTTAATTTAAAAAACATGATTAAAATATTAAATTTGCTAGGATTCAAGATATATTTTGAATTAATTTAATGCTTCTGAAATTACAATCGATTTGTTGATATATGAACTTTTGAAATAAGTTATTGTTACTTGCATAGAGTAATTATTACTTGCGTATTGTTCTGTATGCGTGTGTGGAAAAATTATCCCTTTCGGATCTTGCATCATTCATCTGAATTTTTCATCTCCGCACGCTTTGAGATGAGATTCAGCAAAGAATCGTTCGAATCATTAAAAATATGTGCATGGGCCTTGAATTTTATCGGATGATTTAGTAATTTTCAATTTATTTTTTAATTAAAGTTTTGTTATTTATATTATAAAGTTTTTATTAAGAAATTTAATCTAATATTTGAGAATATTTATAATTTTATAACTTTTGAAATCTAAACGTTGTTGACATAATGATTTTTTTAAATGTAGGTTTATTTTAGTCGAATATTTATATTTTTTATTTCGAATAAATGCGAATAGAGAATAAACGTGAAAATTATTCGTATCTTAATGAAATTACTATTATTACTAATAATTGTTCATGTTAATATTTAATTAATATGATGGCTTCGTGTTTCGCGCATCGTATAAAAGCGTAAAATCTTATGCTTATTGCCGGCGATGTTAGTCAGCAAAAAGGAGTATTTCTCCTTATTGTATATTTCTGGCACATAAAGCCAGAAAATTGGCCAGCAATGAAGAGTGAGTTTAATTTGGCCAGAAGAAAGAAGAGGATCTGTACGAAGTAAGTGTATGTTATGTGTACCAATTTGCTTTTAAATGGTTATGTAAAGACAAACTAAATTCGGGAGGGTAACTTGCTCGCAAATTGCGAGTTCTTATATTTTTTAAAATTATTGTTTATTTAAAATATAAAAATAACCAATAAACAACAGGGCTAATGAGAGCCAGTGCCTATAATCAAGCGCAAGTTTTGTAAATTAAAAAATCTACAAAACTTGTGCTTGATTATCCGCGCTGACTTTCATTAGCTCCGTTATTTGTTAATTCTTTTGTATTTTAAAGATTAAAAATCTCTTTTAATTATTATTGTTTATTGTTATTTAATATGATCGCGGTTATTCCGCTGAATTTATTAGAACGCGATAGGATATGGCATTAGCTGCTGCGTTCAGCAGAGAAAGCAACTGTTGTAAAATTCTGCAATATGATTGATGTATAGTTTATACATTTAAATCCATAAGGAATCAATTGTATCGAAAAATTTTACAACATTTGCAAAGCTACTTTCTCTGCTGAACACACCCATTATTGTACGTTTTATATATTCGCCGTGTTGTTACACATTAATGAAATAATTTAGGTATAAGGAATACACGAGTGGAGATAGGATACGCGAATAAGCACGAATAAATGAAAATACGGGTAGATAGGACAAGAATGGATAGATAGGGACAATAAATATGAATAGATAGAGATAAACACAATCATTTTAAATTAAAAAATGAAATTATTATAAATAAAATGACACTTAAATAAATTTAGGGCAATTAAGTTTTATTTTAAAAATAAAAAAATAGATATAATGAAATTAAAAGATGTTACATAATATATTTAACTAATACACTGTATGACATGTAGGTAGGGATATATATTAAACATCATATGTACATACTTGATAATTGAAAAAGGAATTAAAATTAAATAAAATTTTTAATTAATTTTAAATTTTATTTAATTTTCAGTTCCCCTGAAATTAACTTTTTTGTAACATTTTATACATACAAATTATGTAACGCGTTTAGTATTGTAATTAATTTTATTGTAAATAAATATATACACAATAATATTAAAAAAGTCTTTACTATTTAAATATTTGAAGAGTATATATTATAAAATTATTCGGAATGAATTCCGATCGAAATTATTCGATTACTCCTTAGATTTCTATTGTATTTTTTAAGGGAAAACGGAATAATTCCGACATCCACATTCTAAATAGTTTCTCTAATATAAATAATAATCTCTGTAACCTTTTTAATTCTCTCTCTCTCTCTCTCTCTCTTATCATGATTCGGACGTTGCTTTTTCAAATCGATGTGAACATGACTCGCTTATCAACATAAAGTAATATATGAATCATCGGATCGTTCGATTCATGTAACGAAAACTGAAAAAAATCTGCGACAAATCAATACCTCGATTAATAATTCTTGCTTTGCAAAAATCATCGTGAATACGATGTTAAATCTCGATTACACATTTTTGAACAGTCCGAATTTACGGCCGAATTAAGCAGTTAAACTGACTTGCGCAGTGGGGGTGAGCGACACGAAGGTGACCGAGGTTACGTCACGTTTCAAAGTCATTAGTAAAATGTCGTCGCAGACACGGAGCAGATCGACTGCGCATCGGACGGTGCCGGAATGCTTTTCCATTCGTAATAGCGTCATAATCGCCGTTGTTTTCCAGTCTCGTCAATTGTATGACACGATTCTGATGTCGGATTTTGCAAGACGCGTACAAACGAGATTTCTTCGATCGAAATCTCAGGTATAATAGAAATCAGATATATTTTATGCAAGCAATGAGACGTGAGCAGTTATATCGCGTAGGGGAGCGATTGTGTATTTTGAAATGAGATAAAAATTACAGAAATGGGCATACTTATTGACCAATAAACTTTTAAATATTCATTTGCTCACTTTTGTAATTTGTGGGTGCTTTCCTTTTAGGAAACACAATCGGTATTAAACGTCGTTCTATCTCTGATATTCAAAGAATAACGAAGATACAACGGTTCTTGTATCGATTGTGTTATTAAATAAAAGCAATCTTTATATCATTTCAAGATACACAATTGATCGCCTGAACGTCGTACTTTGCGAAGTGATATTTTGGCGACATTTTAACATACCCTTCAATTTTCCTTCGAATTTGAATCTACGTGTTTGCTAATGTCGCGACATGTGACGATATAATCGTCGTGAATTTTCGATGATTATTCAAAGTGCGGAAAGTGGACGAAAGTACGTGTGGGGTAGCAACAGGTGTAGTATCACCGCGACGCGAACGGTAGCCGCGCTTGTCGCGTGAAGTTGGCTGCGCAATCAACGAATCTCCGCCATTTCAAATTTGTCCGTTGCACTATTGCGTACTAGAGTCGTTACGGGCGCGTCGCGGATTCGCACGAGCGAGATTTCCGCGTGTTATTCCTCCATTATGGATTTAATAAGGAGATGCTCTTTGCGATTAACAGTTCTACGCAATTAACGGGAATGTTGTTTACATCGTTATGAGTATCGTGCGGTATATGAACGATATCGGCTATCCTTGCTTCGCGAAACGGGGTTGTGTCGCGGATAGTTCGCACGGGTGAGATTTCTGCGTGTTATTCCTCCATTACGATTTAAGGAGGCGCTTTTTGTGATCAGCAATTCTACGCAATCAACGGGAATGTTGTGTATGTCGTTATGAGTATCATACAATAGCGATATGTGAACGATATCAGCTATTCTTGCTTCGCGAAACGAAGTTGCGTCGCATGTGCCGATGTGTACAGTGCTAGTGTGTTTGTGTGTGTATGTGTGTGCAGATTAATACTAAGAATTTGGAGCAACAACGAAGAGAAAAAAAAAGAGAGAAAGAGAGAGGAGGAGGAGGCTCGGGATGGCATCAGGCAACGGCGGAGCAACCGTGGGTGAGTGTCTTGTAATTGAGGGTTAGATCGTTCTAATTTTTGAGCTCGGATTCGAATATCGTAAGAACGCAATAATGATTCTTATTTTCGAAGAAATAAATTGCAATGTGCGATGTAAAATCTTAATTCTCACGTGTCTGTAGCGTTAGAAAGATTGAGCTCAACGAAATTATAATAGTATGAGATCTATTGGGTTGTCCGAGAAGTTCATGCCGACTAACCTATATAATTTTATAAATGTATACTAAAATTTAAATCTTCTGCGTTTCAATTTTCCTTCAACATCAGCGTGAACAATAGTTATAATTTATGTATTTACATGAAAAAAATTTATGTATTATTTTTTATTTTATTTTATTTTGAGAAATTAGAACATTTGCTAGAACATATTTTAATATTTTTAAATAATATTTAATGTATTTAAATATTTAAATATTTGAAATTGAAATTGGAAGACAGGATTTACAATGATTTAAATAACATATATAAACAATGTTATTTAAATAAATAAATAAATTAAGCGATTAGATTTATTTATCTAATTTTGTAAAAATTAATATCTAAATAACTTTTTCAAATTAATATAATTCTTTTTATTATTTTATTGGAAAAGAGAATAAATAAAATATTTAACATATATAGTACTTATTTTTTGGGATATTTTTGGGGATTGCTTTTTAATATTTGGATATATTTATATTTTACAGATTAATATTTCAAGTCCGCTGTGCTGCGCATCAGACTTGTGAGTCATAAATTATTTTTTAATTTTAAAGTAATGGATTTGTGAAAAAAAATTATATGTGATAATCTTTTTTTGTTGATTATCATCATTAATAAAATAAAGATTAAAATTTTTTAAAATAGTAAATATCGTATATTATGGTTAGATTTTATACTATTTATTCTAATGAGGTAATTAATATTTGAATGTTTTACTTTTATTTTTATAATTATAATTTATCTAAAGATCAAATATTGAGAATATCACCGAAATAATTATCTCACAAATCCATTGCTTTGAAATGAATGGGCTATGCTGCAGACTAATTACTACTAGATATATAAATATTATTATTAGATATATAAATATTATTAATTATCATAAATATTAGCAATTATTTATATAGATATTACCAATTACTGTATGCATATAGTATACTAACATATTTTAATTAACTTATACATAAATTAGTTTGTGAAAAATATACAGGGTGTCATTAAATTACGCATTTGTTGGCATTTCTAATCTTGAGCAGGTAGAGTGGACTAAACTGAGTCGGAAAGTCCTCTACCATTTTGCGATATTTACAATGGTTAACGAGATATTAATTATTAAAAATCGTTAAATATTAGTTTTCAATAATTTTTTATTGAAATACTATCAATTTTACAAAAAAACAGCAAGAGATAAAAATTGTTTATTTTCTTCTTATAAAGTTCTGAAAATTTTTTCAAAATTTTTTAATACCGTATTTTGTCATGGTGATAAAAATAAGAAAATGCAATTCTAAAAAGTTGATAAAAAATTCTGAAAAAATTCTTATAGTTCTATGAGAAGAAAATTAATGATTTTTGTAAAGTTGATAGTATTTGAATAAAAAATTATTGAAACTAATATTCAACGATTTTTAGTAATTAATATTTCATTAATCATTGCTAAAATCGCAAAATGATAAAGGACTTTTCGACTCAATTTAATCTGCTCTACCTGTTCAGGATGGGTGATGCCGTTTAATGATATCCTGTATAAGGTAACGCCATATAATCGCACTTTGCAATTCACTCATCAAAAAGGATATTATTGCTTATATGGTTAGGTATACCTATTTATTTATTACTTGTTAAACAAGTCTCTATTGTAATCTGATTATTTTTAAATTATTATATTATATTGATACAGTTTTTTGTAATTAATAATTTGTTACACAATAAGATTTGTTGCTTTAAAATATGTTAATCAATGATTAAATCAGATAATAATGAATTGGTTATAATATATATATTTACAAGATTTCATCACATTTATTTGTTATTTATTGAATTGATTATGATATTTACTTGTGAATTTTATTTGAATGCGAGAATATGCATTTAATATGAAAATATCTATAATTATCTATTGATTTTTCCTTTGTGTTTTATGCAAAATGTGTGTCTTGCGAAATTACTAGACTTATTTTTATCAGAAATGATGATGCAGAAGGAATGATGACGAGTCCTCCTCTGTCAGATAAAAGCGAATAATAGAGCAAAGAGACAAATTGATTGATGAATACAAAAAGGATATTAGATTGAAGTAACACCAATCTAACAATAAATTTTTCAAAAGTATGTAAAAATGTATATGTAAAAATAAACTGAGAATATTCGGGAGAGTAACATGCTCGCAAATTGCGTTCTTATATTTTTTTAAGTTATATTTATTTATTTAAAATATAAAAATAATCAACAAATAACGGAACTAATGAGAATTAGCGCGGATAACAAACGCCAAGTTTTGTAGTTTAAAAAAATCTACAAAACTTACGCTTGATTATCCGAGCTGATTTTTATTTTAATTCGTTAATTCTTTTGTATTGTAAAGATTGAATCTATTTTAATTATTATTTATCGCTCATTTTCGCAAACATAAAATCTATTTTATTTGCTAAACTCTCACAATGTCTAACGTCTTATCTCCACATAGAATACTTTATCCGAGGAATATTCTGGGATATTCTTAGAACTTGGAAGTTCTCTGCATGGCGTGCCTTAAGGCGTGCCTTGGAGATCTATTCTGTATGGGTTTATATATATATATA
>NW_017259346.1:414362-420962 GCF_001594045.1 Atta colombica
ATAACGACTTTAAATGTACATCTCACTATTTGAAAAGCAACGTAATGTTTATATTTATTCGATATTTAAGTATGTAAAAGTAATATTTTCTATAAATTTTTAATCTTTTTGTAATATAAAATTATATACATATAAGTTTCATATATCAATTAATATTTTTAAAAAATCGTTATTTATTTTTAAACAATATAAACATCAATGACTAACATACCGTTTATTTTTTTCTAATTCTAATTATAAGAATTAGAAAAAGATAAAGGCATTCATAATCGATTCTTATATTTAAAATCATCTTTTTTTTTAAGATATCATAAGTCAATCACAGAGTCAAGTTTCATCTTAAAACATTGATGATTTTGAAATAAGAATGGACTATCAATACCGACCAAAGAGTAAATTAAAGCAAAATTGAATTCAATTTATCTATAAGATAGAAATAAACATTAATCGTAATTCTCGAAGAAAATCAAGGATCAATTATAGTTGATTGACATTGAAGAAATCATCAAAGATATTTCAGAGATTTCTAAAAGTTCTTAATATATTTTGTATTCTTCAGAGATCTCTTAAACATCTTTTGAATTTTCATTATTCGGAGTCCAAAGTTTCATTTTTTAAAGCTTTGTTTTGCACAATGCTGGATTCGTTTCCGTCACTTTCACCGGTGTGCTCGTCGATCAATCCTCCGAGTACTGCTTGAACGTACTCCTCACGACCTTCCTTGGTATCTAAAGAGAATCCCAGAGAAGGAACAAATTCAGTTTCGATGGTGGTTTTTACGGATTCGGTCGTTGTAGTCGTTGCGATCGTTGTTGTCGCCGGTCTTGTAGTAGACCCTGGACTTTCCGTTTTCGTTTCGTTAGTTTCATACTCACTCTCTTCTATCGGCAAACCGGTCTCGAAATTCAAACTTCTCTGCACTTGCGGCAGATCGAAGACGAGTGGTCTATAGATCAAATCACCGTGATAAAGAGGCTTTCCAAAGTTTTCTGTCAATTGTTCTAAAATTTTCTCCTTCTGAAGTGGTCGAGCGATCTTGTTTTCTGGTTTCGATTGACCTGTCTTCTGTTCCGTGACATTGTTAAAACTAACTTTTGAAAAAACATTCGGCGGCTTTAAATCAACGTTAATAGGTGTTTCCGAAGTTTCATCCAAGAAAGATGTCTTAGAATTTGCATTTTCGAACGGCGTTCTGGCTCGTGAATAATCCAATGGGCTCCCTGTGACTAAGAATGGTTTATTAAAATGTAAATTCAATGATTCAGCGGGTGTCTTCAACGTTGATGCTTTAGGACTCGTATTCTTGTACGTCGTTCCAATTTGTGGATAATTCAATGGTGGATTTGTTGTGTCGTACGATGATTCATCAAGGTTCAGATTAAATGAATCTTTTATACTACTTAAATCTTTCGTCGAAAATGGCCGCGGCAATCGATCTAATTTCAACAATTCCGCCATCAGTTGGAGAAGACTCACCATACTCATATTCGAATCCGATTGTTCAAATTCACTAGTTGTATCGTTTTCAGTAACGTAAAAACTATCATTGCTTGCGTTATTTGGAGAGGCGTGACTAGTATCAGGAAATTTCGACGTATGCAAAATGCTACTAATTTCTGTTTCTGATGGCTCGTCAGATTTGATAATTTCGAAATCATTCAATTCATCCTTCAAAAGGGAATCCGATCGCTGCTGCTGAGCGATCAATCGACTAATAAAATCGTCAGAAGTCGTCTCTAGATCGTCGTCTTTTTTTACTGTGTATGCTACTTCATATGGAGATACTTTATATGGATCCTGTTTATCAATCATCTCTTCGATTTGTTTTAGAGATTCTGAATAGATCGAGGATGACAGATTACTCACTGTCGTTTCCACCGTCTTTTCTATCTTCTTTTCCGGATTTTTAATTTCTAATATAGCTCTCGGTGTAATCGTCTTCAAAGTTGTACTAGCTACATTAATATCACTATTAATCGATTTTGTGGTAAATGTCAAATATTTGTCGGGAATAGATGTCACTGATTCTTTGGACAATTTTAAACTCTTCGTGCTTTCAGGCAATTTTAGATTCTTCGAATTATCCGAAAAAATTAATTGATCCGAAATCTTCGTAGTCGCTTTTGTACCAATCGAAATTATTCTTTCGTTTACACTTGGCGTAGAAACTGCAATTTTAGGAGTGCTAGAACTCGTTTCACAGCGGCCTCCTTGCTTGTCAGAGATTGAAGAACATCTGAAATTTTCATTTATTTCCTTTTGAATCTTGATAGCATCTCTAACAGTGAACTGGAATCCCGTGTTGTACTGGGTCAGGATATTCGCTTCACTGTCGTTCTTCTTTGAAGTTGTCAAAGAACTCTGCGTTCTTTGTGAGTCTACGGGTTTTGTGTAATCCAATTGTTCTGTATAATTTTCATTTGGCAGGGCAAAGCCACCGAATTCATCACTGTAGTCGATAATCGGCGGAACTATATCAGTCACAGGAATGTCGACAATTGTCGATCGATCATGCCATGTAGAAACGAGCCATGGAATAGGTGTAGATATTTCAGTAATTACTTGAGCAGTCGAATGAATCCCTGAACTAGGAGTCTCTAAAAAGCTTTCATCTGTATAATCAATCAGCTCCTCGTATATCGGCGATTGATCCTCGTTGTTTCCAGCAAATGTGCTGGAAAATCGTGGGGTTTCTGTGATCGTCTCAGGACTCCAGGAAATCTTAAAATTCTCATCGATCATCGTGTAGCGTGTTTCTTCAGGGACGTTGATAAGAAAATTCCTTTGTTCCAGTGGAGGCTTTATAAACTGCGCTGGTTCAGGAACCTCGAAGTTAAGATTTATTCTGGGAACGGACTCGTGATTGAAACTGGAATTTGATCTAGTCGGCGACAAGTTCTGGTCCTCAGCTGTGCGATTGTCATTAGATGAAGACTGAATAATTCCGCCATGAATCTCATCAATGTTTCTCTCAGTCGAATTTATTGCAGATATCGCAGTTATCGATGTAGTCATCACTTGTACAGCGTCAACGTCTTTCTGTTTCCAATTTTTCAACAGTGGAATCATCCCGTGAACAAAACTCCTCGTCGACAAGCTTAAGGTATCCTCATAATCTTCTGTCGATCTATCATCGCTCGTTTCGTTGAAGATATTCGATTTTTTCAAGTTGTCTGATAAGTTCACATCATCCACTTTCTCATAAGATTCCGAAGAATGATTTAAAACTGTATGCAATGGAATAGGAGTGGTCGAATCTTTCCATTTGTCTTTTGACACCTGGTATATAGGATTTTGATTTTGTATAATCTTGCGAAATGGATTATTCAACGCTCGAGCAATTCCTATACTATCTTTTGTTTCCAAACTATCTTCTAAGTTCTCCTCGCTATTATACTGAATTATTGGCTTGTCATTCTGCTGTCTGAATACTTCATCTTCATCAATGGCATCAGTTACGTCAATCCTGAAATTCGCCTCTGACGTCTCTTCGAGATGGACTTCATCATTCTTGAAATGAACATTGTCGCCTTTTTGATCGTCGGTTATCGATGACGAAGCATTCTTCGATTTCTTCAGGTCGTGTCCCGTTTCACTCTCTCTTAAATCAATCTTTCTCATGTCGTCATTCTGATGAGTAATCGTAGGAGGGGTCACCGGGGTTTTGCTCTGCGCATAAAGATGATCGGAGCTATCCACCATCAGATCTAGCTTACTATAGGCCAATGTAGAAGGTCGATAGGTCGTTGGAACCGTAGGCGAATAGAATCTTCTGGTGGTAGTGGTAACAGTAGGAACAGTAGGCGCGTACGACGTCTGTAATTGATTGGTAAATCCGTCAGGTCCATGATAGTCGTTTTGAAATTTATTACCACCAGATCTATCTTGATAATCGTGCTGAATGATCGCTGATGCGTGATAAGGCGATTGTCCCTTGTTTTCGAGGTGAAGCTTACTTTGATACGGATCATTCACTTTCTTCTGTTGATAATGAAGATCATAATTGAAAATCTGCCGCGCGTCTTGTTGAGAATAATCCTCGAAACCACTCGGCAGGTCATTTCCGGTCGCCTCAACGGGCGCATAATCTGTGATCCTACGAAATCCGGGCGTGTAGCCCATCACAGGTCTACCACCGAGCGTGGAATAGTCGATCCTGGCGCCGCTGTCAGGATCCACCAGGCCATCCTTGGTGACATCCTCCGCAGAAACTTGCAGACTGATCATCGCATAAGCGTTTCGAATCATCTCGTCGTCGTCGATCTGATAGTTATTGCGATTCACTTCGAGGTATCGCTTAGTGGAGGAGCAGTCGACCTTGGTCCACCAATCGCAGGTCAGCAACTTTTGGCTAAAAGTTGAGCCGATCGGACACAGGAAGGAGGACACCAATACGTCATGGCACACGTGAAAGACTTGACAACCGGCCGCTTCGTCGGCGTAGTAACCTGTTGAATAATCGTTGAATAATCGTACAAGCGAATTTTCGAATTACAATTTTTATGCACATTTCTTATAATTTTCGAATTACGATTATTTTTATGTACATTTCTTATAATTTATCTAAGAATAATATAATATTCTATTAAAAAAAAAAAGATTATGTGAAGAATCATAATATTTTCAAAAATACCAAAATGGAAGATTATAAGTCTCGCGATGAAATTTGTATCAATATTATTCCCGTAACATTTTATATGAAACTCGTACTTTTAATAGAAAATATATACTAGAGAAAATTATTTTTGCAGGATAACTATAAAATGTAATTATAAAATTTACTTAAAACAATTTTAAAAGCAAAATTAAATTTCTTTGTACGCGCGCATAAAACATAAATGAAACGAATATTCAATATCTCTTTTTAATATTAAAATAATTCAGAAATGAATAATGAGCATATGTATTTGACAAAGTTAATTAAAAATAACAAAACATATATGTTATGATTTCGCACTCAACGATGTACCTATGTTATGCAACATGTGTTATGTATATTACATTATTTTATTGAGTGCGAAATTATAATATTAAACGTTATATTATTTTTAGTTTGTGTCGATTGGGTGGTAATTGGATTATGATCGAGCGATTTTATAAATGGATGTTCATGAGGATTAGAAATTTTCGTTATATATGATATAATTATGTATATTTCATTTATGTAACAACTGTACGTCATCTTGTTACGATGATTCTTTTTCTTGCACTTCATCTTTCTCTCGGTGGATTATCTAATATCTGTGATCAAGAAATAAGTAGTTGAGATAACGCAATATCACGGAAAATTAAATAAAAATATATGTACAACGCGTGCTCTTACTTATAATCAAATGATAGTTCCTTGGTGCATCTATTCAATTTAACAAGAAACCAATAATAGAATGGAAGTAGAAAGCGATTTTTTACCTTAGAAATTTTATTTTAAACTAGATCACTGCCAGACAGAATAAAATTATATACATTAGTGATTTTACAGGATTTCAATTACTCAGTTACATTACGATATATGAAAGTATACATACATCTACTTATATTATAATATGACTTATATAAGTTGCCATGAAATTTGCAAATTATAGTAAAAATGATTATAAAGGTTACGTTCCAAAATTTACTATCAATTTTTACTAAAAATCTATAGCGCACATAATATAAACTAAAAATTTTCAGTATTAGCAGTAAATTTTAGAACATAGTAAAAAATCGCACGAATAAAATTGAGTCTTTTGCTTTCATACATGAAATTATTTCATTTTCTTAATTAAAAACTTAATTCGTGATTCAATAATGATTTTATCAAAATAAAGAATACTGTATGTGTAGAATATATTATAATACAATTGAAAGTTTTCAATATAAATATGAATGCGGTAAAAGATAAAATACAAAATTTTTACTAGAATTTATTCGAAATTTAAAAATATATTGAGCGTATATATATTGCGTAATGTTAAATTTTGCATAAAATAAAGAGAGGGACGATGATTTCATGCACGCAGAATAGAAACGTTGCATTTAACAAAGCTATCAATATGTCATAACGCATAAAAATAAGTGAAATGGTATATGACCAATCGACTACATAATTTATTCATGTATATTTACCACGTGAACGTCCTTCACACGTGAATCCTGTCTGAGGTAATGTCATGTAGGCGGGATAATCGATCCCTGGCTCACCCGGCACATTTTTTCTGATGTCAGATAGGTCTGAAAGAGAAAGAAAGAGTGAGAGGTAGCAGATTCATTACCCTACGGCAAATCAAGCATGCCATTTAGGAATTTTCAAATTGATGAGCTCTCTAGAAGTAATGGTTTTTCCAATATGTAATCGTTAATGGAGCTGCATAATTTATACAATTTTTTTGAGACGAATTTTTTTTATTTTTTAATTTTCTTGTAAATAAATCAATAATACATTCAACAAATATGATTGGGGAGATGTATACAACATTTATATTTTTTTAAAGTATATAAATTTATGAAGAAATTATACATAAAAAGTCCACAAAGAAAAATATCCCCGAGAAATAGAGAGAGAGAGAGAGAGAGAGAGAGAGAGAGAGAGAGAGAGAGAGAGAGAGTGTATATATATTT
>NW_017259346.1:421062-426776 GCF_001594045.1 Atta colombica
TATTTTTAGAATTAAATAATACAATAAGATCGCTAATGTAACGCTTATGTGGAAAATAATATTGTCGCTTAATTATAAGAGGAAGAAATGAAATAAAAAGTGTCATTAAGCATGTGTATCTAGTGTATCTCATCGTCGATCGCTGATCAAGGTTTTGGAAAATAGGCCACGATGATCACGCTGTATCTATGATATTTAAGGTTTGCAGTTATCGTTCGTGCTCAGATAGATAACGTCTCGTAATTTGCTGGCATCCATATAATCAATGAGATTTTTCATGACCTATTCACAACGTAATTTTTTCTGTAACATCACGGTATTTTTCATAGTGAGTGATGTTCCATTCGCTTCACCAGGATGCGCTTCATCAGAAACAATATGAATTAATTAATAGTTATTCACGTTCATTTATCCATCCATATTTATGGTAGCAGTATTTACCTGTATTTACGAGATATTTCCAATATTCTTCTGAATAACATGAATAATTTTACAGTAGCAAAAAAATTAATTAAAGTTTGAATTACGATTTCCATAAAATTGTCAATTGTGACGTCTATAATTAATTTCTTGTAATCATCGCCGCATCGCGACACCTATTGTCTCATTCGTTGCTACGCGTAGGTTTTATGAAAGATATTAATTGCCCTGCGCCAAGATTTGCAAATCGTGAATGGAATTTCATTCTCTCTCTCTCTCTCTCTCTCTCTCTCTCTCTCTCTCTCTCTTAAGAGATTTTTTAATAATTATGTAAGGAAAATATAATTAATGCAAAAATGAATAACCCACCTTCAAGTCAAAACTTTAGTATGAAACCGTTTATTAAAAGGCAGACACAAAAGAAAGGCATTTAATAATGAAAATGCAAGTCATAGAAATTGCGCTTTTGGAAGAGATTAGTAGTAAGTTACGAGATTATAAGAAATACAAGAACAGGAAATATATCTAAGAAATATCTATCTTAAAAAATTTCTTTAGAGAAAAATTTCTTTAGAGATTAAAAATTTATGATTCTTTAAATTACTAAAGTTTAGAACATTAATTACTTAACTCACCCGTTATATGATCGAATGGCTCATACTGACCGCCCGCGGATCCATAGCTATCGAATGCACCGTCCTCGTTCGGATCGAAGTATTTTCTGCAAAGGCGATGATTGAATTAAGTCACATAATCGAATTTATGCGAAAGAAGCCACTTAATAAGAACGCACTTTCCTCTAGTTCCATCGATCGCTCTGCGTGACAGGAAGCTCCGCGAAACTCCATGTTCAAGACTCCGCTGAACGATGCACAAAACCGTCGTCACGAGACCTGTACACGAAAGACAGAATCTATGTATAAATCGCTTGCAACAATTGCGTAATTGTGCTGGAACGAATATCATAGAATTACAGATTGTGAAGTCATTGAAAGAATTTCGTGATTCGATTAAAATATATATACAATTTAAAATTTAAAATTCTCTAACACCAGACTGGCCTTCATTTATTGTAGACTGTAATTTACCAGTTCTGTCCAGAATTTGTAATTCTGAATATTGCCTTGTCATATATAGCATTCACGCTTATATATTATTGCTTTCCGCTTTCTCAAGAGATAGAAATCTTGGATATTTATTGGATTGATTTAAACAATCCAGCAAATATATTTATCGTGTCACAAATACATGTGTACATTGTTGGAAAATTGGTGTTAACATCAATTTTCTAATGGTGTATATTTACACTTGGAAAGAATAGTTTTACTTAAAAGAGAGAAACCTAAAATATAACCATAAAAATGTGAAAATAATTTTATTTGGACCAAGAATAATTATATAAGACGCTTAAACTGGTTACTAGAATGTTAAAAAAACTTTTTACAGCATTCTCATCAACGTTTAAAATGTTATGTAATTGTTTTGATTAAAAAAAAAATATTTTTAGAAAAATATTTTTCTATCTAGCTAAATTTAGATATCTTCAACAAAACTTCTTTCTATGCAAACTATAACATATTATAATTCTAAAAGAATGAAATTCAGTTAAGTTTCATTATTAAAGGAAAATCTCATTGTTTTTCATTTAGATAATGAGTTATAAGCCATCTCTTTGATTCATTCTTGTGAAGTGTTGTAACTGATCACTAAATATCGCTCGATTTTGATTTCGTAATCGGCGTGGCGTGAAAGGTCGTTCGGGATAGAACATCTCCACGATCTTGTATTTTTGAGGCCACGCTGAAAATTGAACTCGCGCTCTATGATCGTATTAAGCAAGGTATCTCTTAATTCACGATTGACCGTGAATGATCATCGATGTCACGACTCGGCAATTGAGCCCAAGAAACTCGAATCTTCCATAAGGATAACACGAGTCTTACATGACCTCTCCGCTTGATTTATTATGGCGAAAGTGTTTGATCCTATCTCATTATTCATATTTGCGCTTAAATGATCGATACCGCATCCTTGTAATATTGTCACGACATTTCTTGCGAATAAGCAAGCTCGTTCTCTTGAATCAGTGACTTGAGTCAGCTTTCTGTGGCATTTCGAAAAGCGAGAGATAATTGTCATTGCATTATATAACGTACGTTATATAATTATACAACATAATTTAATATTACGCAATATAGCATGATAATATGATTCGAGGGCTCTTGCTGATCATTTAGATGACGTCAATGAAATCACGTTTCTCTGGTTACAATGTGCAACTTTGTCTTCTCAACAATTCTCTTTACTATAAAAACTGAATGGATGAAAACTTTAATTGCTATTAACTCGCATAGGATTGGATTTTCTTTACTAACAACTTAGAAGAGACGAAATGTTGATTGCAATGCTTAGTTTATGTATTATTACACGTCTGCCATATAAAGCTGTCGAAGCTTGATGTCCTCCGTAATTTCGTTGTCATTATCCATAGTCAGCAATATGTGAAATCTTTTGAAAGATCGACAGGCCGACAATGTCCACTTTATAAAATGATGTTCTTAAACACACACATGCTCGCTCATTGTGACTGCCATTCTCAATGGCATTAAAAGGACGCAAAGGCCACGAGAAATTGGCACGACAAAGACCGGTGGTCGTGATAGAGCGAGCTTATTCGGTGTTACAAATCGCTTCATCTGCGAAAAATCGCCCGTGAATTTATTTTCTGCCTCACTTGTCGCGAAATTAATGATCAGATGATTCAAAAAGATATGATACACAAAACGACGTGACCTCCGAGAGAAAATCAGTAATTTGCAATAACAGCAGAACGAGACGAGTAATTAGTGGCGTCAATTTCCGGTGGCGAAAGTGTCCCCGCAAACAACGCTTTTTTAATATTCGCATCGCTGAGAGACTCAAGATAAATCGGATTTCACGGTACCTCCACTTCAAATAGTTGCCCGAATAAATTTAACTGCTGCTGATGACTTCTTGCGTCAAGCACTCGCGAATAAGATACTTTAAATTTATAGCGAATTCACTTGCATTATTCTAAATTAGTGCATATTAAAAGTTGCTATAATATACAGCAAATGTAAAAGTAATTTAAATGTAAAAGTAATTTAAACGATTAAATATACTGTAAAGGAATTACATGTAAAATTATAACAATTATATGATGGATAATTTTGGGACTCATTAAAAATATATATACGTATACACACGCGTAAAATTACGACATATAAATAAAATTATTATTCTTGAATTTATAAAAATATTAACAAAAGCAAAAATATACAGTTAATTAGGTCAAGAGAGATAAATTAAATTTAATTATATCAATGTCTTAGAAATTCTATGTTTCGCAATCTCTAATTCTATACTTTTTAACAAAAGTATTCGAAATCAGGAAATTTTCATAAATTTGAGATGGACATGCTTCATTAAGCAAATCCAAGTAATTCAGCGCATCCATGTAATATTATTAGCACCATCACGAGCTTCATACACGTCCAACATTTTAATCAAAGCGCCGACGTGATTCGCACGTGAGCAATAAAATTCTTCACGGCAATTGCTGCAATTTACACGGTGCATTTATAAACGCACACGTGAATGCATTAAATTGTCGAAATTATTGTAAAAAACATAATAATAATTTCGATGTGCGTAATATTTCGATGTCATAGAGAGATTTAATTTATGAGTGATTACTCGATGTTCTTTTGCATATTGCGTGAACGTCATCTTGAGTTTGTATGAATGGATCGTCACGGCGAAATGTGGATAAATGGTATTTTCTTAATTATAACTAGATCGTGGTCGACCAGTTCTCGTCAATGATTGATTAAGTTTGCTACCGATGCAAAGATGGCTGAGAAAAGGCTATCTTTCGTTGCGTAATATCCGCGAGTGTAATAGATGGAGAGGAAGAGAAAAGTTCTTCATAAATTAAATTCTTCATGAATAGTATTATAGGAATACTTTATGACTTTAGTTTTCTCTCACGATTAGCCTCTGGTAATTTATTTATCCGATAGAATCTAATTGCAGCAACTAATAATATTTCTTATTATGTGTAATATATACTTTGTATATAAATATTTTAATTTTAAATTAACAGATTGAAATAATGTAAACGCTAAAATCTTTGATCTCTCGATGGCTCATTTGAATAATAAGAAGATTTTACCTTACAACAATTTTTTATTCAAACAATTTCTTTTCTTTAACTTTTATCTTAACTTTTTCCTTACACAAAAGTTTTTAGATATTCGTTAATTCTTAATTCATGTTCACAATTTTAATTAACATGTTCTACTATTTTATAACAGAAAGAAAATTTAATCCGCTAAATGAATTAGAATTACATAAAAAGAATGATTTTGTTGAAATATTTATAAATTTAGATAAGTACAAATTTAAAAATTATTTTGCCCGTTAAAATATATGAAAATATAATATAGAGAACTCATGCATGATGAGAAATGTTGTAAAAATTGATATGCTAACAATTAGTTTGAACAACCTTTATAATTATTTTAATGATACGAAAAATTTATTTTTAATCTATATTTACACTGAAAGAAAAAATTGTTGGCTGCAACAATTTAGACAGTAAAATATGGTATAGCATTTTTATATGGCTACAACAATCAATTTTTGATTATAGCAATAAATTTTTAGTTAGTCTATCTGCAATGTCAGTATATGATTTCGATAGACTAACGCAACTAAAAATTTGCTGCTGCATAGCATAAAAATGCTATGCCATATTTTATTATCTAAATTGTTGCAACAATCAATCTTTTTTTCATTGTAGTTAAATTTTTACACAGAAAAGAATAATGTTGTATTAACAACATTAATTAACAGCAGTTTCTAATTTAAAATATCTTAAAATATTAATTTAATAACAGTTAAAACAATTAAATAACGTTTTATTAAAGCAAGAGCATCGCACTTTGTTTCGTTAATACTTATTAAACCATAAATAAATAATAAGATTATTTTCATTTAGCTCTGTTGGCTAATATCGTTAATACATTTTTATTTTTCGTAGACAAACAGTCTTTTCCGTATATTTTAATCTATCTTAATTTTAATCTATCTTAACAATTTTTATAAATGTATAAAATATAATTAACTGTGTGTTTAAGAATTAAAATGTAACGTTACTGATAAAATATTTAATAAATTATATCAGTCAAATTATATCATGAGTATTAGAATTTTTTTATTATTAAATGATGATGAAATCATTTTTTTTTTCTATAAAAATCAACATTTAT
>NW_017259346.1:426876-433524 GCF_001594045.1 Atta colombica
AGTTTTTACGAGTTCAACTTATCGTCGATGTCGAGTCATCGAGTTCCCACCAAGATAATTGACTCACGATCTCCGACTCTCGCTTTCATTATTTCACTGTCGCTGTCTGTTGCGATCCGCATGTCGTTAAAAAATTATTCAATCCTGATCGATGAAAGCCCGATTGCGTCAATTAACATACATAGCCCGGTTGTTTTACCTGCTTGCGGCGATAAATTAACACGTGGTCAAAATAAAACGAGAAGCGAGAGATGAACACTGTCACTCATATGATCGACACATGATAGAGCCAATCGCTGGGAGGATGATATAAATCCAGGTTCCCACATGCGGCGGGACATTGGCACTTACACAGAATACGCAGGTTAATTTTCGGCATTTTGTTCGGTGTCGCATGGGCGGTTTACGGCGGACGGGGGCTCCGATTACTCTCGTCCACCGTGAAAAGCGAAGGCTGATGCACTGCGTACCTCGACGCGATCACCTCGACTCGACTCAGCTCTCGTCGGGCTCTTCCTCTCGATCGGGGCTCGTCCGTCGCCGCGTCTCCTCGCCGGCCGGCGCGGTAGGGATCTCTGATCGTGGGACCTCTTACCTTTCTTCTCATGGGGTCCTCTCACCTGCGCGTATTTACGAGCCGGGCCATCCCTCGCATGATGGAATTCCGCGCGGGTCGCGCCTCTCGCCGGAATCTCTTCGTATGTGTGGAGAATCCAACATTCTCGCTTCTCCGTTTAGATTGTTTAGAAAATAAGTTGATGATCCCAGTCGATACGGATTATAGAGTTTCCCTCTGTTATCCAGATAATCAATTTGTAATTAGTTAAACCGAATATTAAATCAAAATTATTTACAATGTTCTAAAAGTGATTATTAATTACTAATCAATAGTATTGAATTGCTTATCAATTTAATTTATATTACACACTTCAGTTTTAGTCTAAAACTGTATTTCAAGATCGAGCAATAATCAACGCGCAGTTTGCTTTAACTTATAGAAATTGTAAAAATTCAAACAAAAATGTTGTTAATAAACACCAAGATCCATCTTGAATATGATCCTCTTGACTATCATTTATATTAAATCAATTAATCTTAAATGATACTCTGAAATTTTGAAAATTCTGTGTACCCGATAGAACTAATGCATCTTTGCTTAAAATTAATTGAATGATTTCTTTTATCTTGAAGATCAAAATCTCTTCAGGAATAAGATTATCTAACTTAAAATTATATAAAATTACAAAAAACATTCATTAAACATTCATCAATAATTTTTCACAAGCTATTTGGAGATTTGGCGTAATTTAAAAAAAAAATGTCACTGGAATACCAGTTAGGATTAAGAATGTGATTACTCAGTAAACATCAACTAACAATAACATCAATGTTAATTTCATACTTAAAAATATAAATATATCACATGTGCATAACAATTATATTGTTGAGTGTGAAAATATCGATATTATGTTACTATTATTTTGGGTTTATTGGATATCTAGAAACTTCAGTCAGGACTTCTCTACTAATCAGGACTTGCTACTAACCGAGAATCTATTAGTCGAGCATTTACACATATTAGATGAATGTTCCGGCATTTAGCAAATAATTGCTCGTACATTATTCAAAATTGCAGGTTAATATGCAAATACAGATAATCCTCATCTCAAAGAATATTGAAATCAATTGGTCCTTGAGACATTGAAGAAAGCGACGTTGTACTACGCTCCATCCGTGAGAGATTAATCCGTGTAGAAGTAATCTGTGTAATCGAAGTAAGGCGACACATTATATAAGTTCGATGACATTGCCTCGGTTTGCGGCGTACACACGTGACCGTTTTCGCCTTTTGCATAACCGGCGATCTCGTCTCTCCCACCTTTAACTTTTCTCTCAGGAGAGTGACCACAGCTGCAGTAAATCATACGCCATTTTCACCTGGTGTGTGCGATTTTTCGAGGCCGCGGATCACCTCTCGCTTGTGTGTATTATAACGGATTGGCGATCGGTATCTTAATTAAGAGCAAACACTCGCGTGGCCCCCTGGAGCGTGGTTTTTTGTTTAATTAAATTTTTTTTATGGTAAGAGGGAGGAACGTTTTGTGACGTTGCGTGGCATACCGCAAGCCATTACATTAAAATTAGAGCCTTACTTTCGTCGACATGCGCGGGACATTATGCGTGCCAGAGATTACAGAGAATTAGATATATGTAGTATATGAAGTGTATAGAATGTTCCAGAACTTTGTCTGATGAAGTTGATGCTTGACCTTGTAAATCTAATTATAATGCGTTTAAGGAAATTATTTAAAATTTAATTTAAGAAATATATAGATATATATATATAAAAATCGCGATTATTCTTTATGTTTTTAAATTATAAATATTATTGACTCATTACTTTTGCCAAATACACTCTGTACATTTAATTTAATTTAATTTAATTTAATTTTATTTTATTTTATTTTTATCGTCCTAATAATTTTTACCGATACTCATTTTGTTTCGCGGTCTCAAATGTGCAGATGCGTGAGTCGTAATAGAGCGTGAATCCATGCTTACCGCGGAACGTTACGTGAGGCCGGTCAGTGGGTACGCATTGCATTCTCACGTAACAAACGGTAGGATGCTGCTGGAACGAGCGAACTGCGATGCCCATGTTCTCGCTTTCGTTCCTTTCCCTGCTTCTCATCTTCGTCGAGTGGCTTACAACAACGGCAAACGCAACCATTTACGACGTCGCCGCTGCCGTTACCACGCTTCCATGCAGAACGGTACCGTTCGCGCGAGTTGCGTTCGCTCTAATGGCGAACGACGATTGGCAAAAAGGTTCATCTTGCGTCATATTGCTCTCGCGGTACACGTTATTCGCGGTAGTATTCGGAACGCATTCGTCCACAAAGCGCTAACTTGCCGCTCCTCAAAGAATTGTGATTTTTTAGGGAAACAAGGGAAAGTTTGATGGTCTTACGTTTGTAATGTCATACGTTTGCTCGCTTTCAGAATGATTATTCTCTATGAATATTATTTATTAATATAAAATCGATGTATTTAAAAAGATAGAATGCACTTTGCAATTAAAATTAACTTCAGTAGTTGAATATTTGTTATTTCAATTAACTTTAAAAGAGCAGAGGTCTATTTTTTAAATCTTATAGCTTTTCTTTGAATAAAATTTATTGTAATTTATTGTATTTCTTGTTTCAATCAAGATATGACACTGTTTTAGCATCTCTATAGAGGCTCTTTCCCATATTGTAAAGGTTAAATGTACATTGTTAAATATTAAAAGATCAAGATTTATTATATTGAAAAAAAATATATCCTAAATTTCAATAAATATTTATTTAAATAGTACCAATTAAATATTTATTAAATATAAAAATATAAATATAAAAATATATTTATTGTACATAAAAATATTAATTTGATTTAACAATTATTTCTTTTTATTAAATAAATATTTATTTATTGTAAGTAAATGTTTAGTTGGCACTATTCAAATAAATAAATAAATATTTATTTGAATTTAGATTTTTTTTCTCATTGTCAGTGTATCAACTTTAATATATTTCAAGTACAAAACATATAGTGTAAGTTTTTTTAAACTAATCAATTACTGCGGTTGAATTGTTTAATTTCAAAGTAAACGATATTTATATTAAATTAGTAAATAATAACTAACTTTAAGTCAAATTTAATACTTTTTTAAAATAAATTGTTTAACCTTATTGTTTTATTTAACTTATACTTACTTAACAACATATTGAGTAGGAGCAGTAACTTACAAGTGTAATTAAAAATTATTTAAATTGAATATAATTTAACATTACGAATTTAACAATATAAGTATGTTGAAGCTTATTGTTTAAACGACTCATTGTTATCATGCGTTGCAAATCGAACAAGCTTGTTGCGAGAAGGAAGAAAAATATTAGAAAGGCCAGATGCATTCAAGTATTCCCGAGTTCTTTGTTCAACCGAGAAAAGTCCATACAAGGATATAGATCACACAGGACATTGTGCCGTGACATTAACGGAATTGCAATCGATGAAGAAGTTAGACGAGGTATAGCAGCGTATAATAGCTGACGAGATATTAAAGCCTCGGGAAACAGAAGACATTAAAATACTTTCATGAAAAAGATAATTTTCTTATTCTGTAAAATAATCAAGTAATCACATTCAACGATAGAACAGCAAAAGGCAAAGGAAAAAATTCTGTTGTCAAGGATGGCAATAGATTGCCTGAGATCGTCAAAGATGAAATTTAATAACATTTGGTAGCATCTGCAGAATAACGGTTTGCTTATGCAAATCAAAAAGACACCGGTATTTGCTCGCGCAAGTATTATTATTGACTTTCATCGGCGTGACCCTATTTGTAACTTGCGTATATATGGATGCAACATGAAAGAGAAGTTGCATGCTGGAGACTTTCTTCGTTGAGAAATCGTAAGTAAATCGAAAGCAAAATATCATCGCGAACCCGCAACTTTTCTTTTGCATTTCGATCCTGCACCGGTCCTAAAAAATATAATCGCGTATATCACTATTATTATTATTATGACATTATTATGAGATGACACTTAAATTAAATTTATAGACATCGATGGAGAATATCACATTTAAGATTAATAAAACGAAGATGTTATAATGATGATTCTAACAACGTCACTTAACTACAACAATCACTTAAAATGATAAATTATTCCACATTATAATTTAATCCGTATACTTAGAGAAAAAGACATAGTAGTAAAAATTAAAGATGACAACTATACAAATTTAAGTAAAATTAATGTACATAGTTAAATATTCTATTCTCACAAGATCGCTCAAATTTCGTTGAAACTCACCTTTTAAATAAACTATTTCATGAGTATTACAAGATATATATATATATATATATATATATATATATATAATTTATTTAATTGTGTACATTAATCTTACATATAAAAAATTTGTATAGTATATCACTGTTTTTGTCTGAGTGTAAAATAATCATGAAAATTATTTTGATACTTATTTTTTAAAGAAATATATATAATTGAACTACTTTCTGTGTCCACAAGTATAAGTATTCAGTGGTCACTTGTTTATGCAGTATGCGGTGAAAAGATCATTATGGACATTGCGAAAAAAGTGAGATTTAGCGAAATTTGAGTGATCTCTTGCGAGAATAGAATATTTATACAGATTACAAACGAGTAGATGCATTCACGGTACATAATTCACGGTACGTATCTTAACAACTTGCGATGAATCGAGAAACACGTGTAATGATCCATCGGATAATTTCACGTGATCCGATAATTATCGATACCATTACGAGACTTTTCTCCGCCGAGAACTAGTTGCATTTGCCATAAGTTAACGCAAATTTCGTAATTTCCGCTCTCTTGTGAAAGCGCTCATCGCGAAGCCAATGGACTAATAGCAATCTGGTTCAAAATCGTTTCTATCTTCTATCTTCTATCTTCTAGCTCTTCTAATTATATTGGTATTGAACACAATATAACTGATGGTACGCGCGGACTTTAATAATGAAATAAAATTTGGTGCACATTTAATATTAGGTTAGATTATCATTAAGTTCTAAGAAATCTTATGAGGCAATATTATATATCTATATATATATTTTGTAATAAAATCAAGCATTGTTCTAAACATAAACTTTATAGTTTTATTACATTCTACATAAAATAATTTAATAATTTTTATAGAAATGTATATCTTATGAAATTAATTTGATATTCTTCATAAAAAAATTAAAGAAGAGGTAATATGAAAATAATTCTACCTCTCGCAGAAAAAACAGAATATTATTTTTGCCGAAAGGAACTCATTATCGTATGTTTTCTTTTTTTAAATAAAATTATTTTAAACTCTCTTTATTATCATTTTACAAGTCAGGATCTGTACTTTCTACTCTCGCTGGTTGATTAGACGCTCCTAGAAAGACGCAATTAGCGCAGATGTAATAGATTTCTGTCGACATCCATAAACGTGTCGTGAAAAAATCGGTCGCGTGTTTTAATTCTTCCGCGTGGAACGCGTCACGAATTGTATTTAAATAGCCTACACGAATACACGTCGTGAAAACAAATTGGATAAAGATTACAGCGTTTAAAGAATGGGGGAAAGAACTCCTCGGTTTTCTGCCTTGGAAATCTGTTATTACGTCGTCAAGATCTTATCAGTGATATGCTCGTTGTTAGACGATAACATTGCACGTATATGTGGATCAAATAATTGATGCTTCTTGTGATTGATGATTCTTGTGATTCGTCATAATCGAAGGGCTTGGTTAAACGTGAAGTAGATATTTCACAGACAAGGGAAGGAATGCATCTCTATTATCTTACCTTCAAAAATCATATTTGTAAAAAAAATTTCTATAGAGAATTTAATAAATCGGTTTTTCGATTTTTTGTTTACAAACTTTTCGAGCAATTTAACGAAAAACTTATTAATAAAAACTTATATCAATAAAATTAACAATAATAGTCAAGAAGGGCTACGAAATCTTTTTTTATGTTAATAAAATTTTTTTCATTAAGATAAACAAATTTTTCAAAGTAGTTTATATTAAGTTAAATACACATTACATTATAATATAAAGAAAATTATATTTTATATATA
>NW_017259346.1:433624-435051 GCF_001594045.1 Atta colombica
TATATATAATTCTTTATTAAAAATATATTAAAAATATAATAATATATTGTTCTCGATTAATTTTGCATACTATTAGTAGCATAAATCATGTGCATTCACAATACTATTTATGTTCCTCCATTTTTACAATCATTTCGAGAGCAATTTCGCAAGCCGTTCTATTTTCGAACTTTATGTGGACGACTTTCTATCGGACCCACCTTCTTGACCCATGCCGATTCTCGATGTTACAGCCATAAAAAATGCCCCTTCAAGATGAGATTCGCGGATATGTACTTATGATGTAGAAAAAGGAACCTTAAACCATTAACTTTCGAAACAATAAAAATGTTATATACATATATCATTTTTAGAATTTCTTATATGAATCCTCAATTTTGAAATAATAATTGTTTATGAAAGATTCTCTTTAAAATGTACAGATTTATTTTTCTAAAAAGTTTCTTAAATAAAAAGCGAGATAAAACTAATAATTTTATAAAAAAAAACATAACACTGAGATTTTCTTTAATTCTTTTGGCAAAAAGAAATAGATAATTATTACACTTGAGAAACAATCTTTGGTATACAAAAAAATATTTCATTTTTTTAATTATTAAATAAATGTTTTTACAAAAATCATTAGATTATTTTTATATAAAAAAATAAGTTATAATAAAAATGTTCAAAACAATAAAAAAAAGATTTTAGCAAGATGAATATATAAAATTGCTTCACAAGGTAATCAGAAAAATGATAAATAATTTAAAATATAAGAAAAATTAATAATATACCTTATACAATACACAATAAAATGTATAAGTTAAAAGAAATTAACTCAAATCCAATTCACATATGTTTAATAACTAAAAAAAATTAAATGCTCCGCATCATAAAAGAATATATTTTCTTGCTACATTGCAATGCGGAATGCAGTCAAAAAATATAAAATTTAATTATTTATCTCTCTCTCTCTCTCTCTCTCTCTCTCTCTCTCTCTCTCTCTCTCCTCTCCCCCTCCTTCTCTCTTCCTTTCTCTCTTTCTGTTTTTTTCATTCTTTTCTCGAAAAGAACAGTATCCAATCGTTATCTAAGTTAGTGCAACACTTTACAAAAACGTAAATATCTTTTCTATTAATAAATTACTTAAAAAAAGAACAAGTTATAAGAAAGTCAATAACTATTGTTTAAACTTTTGATTTTATATTAATTTTAATATGTTTTCTTAATATGTTTAATAATAACATTTTATCAATGTTTTCTAATTCTTTTATAATTCAGCTAGTATACAATTACTGCAGTAATTTAAGAAATATTTTATAAAAATTAAAGAAATATTTTAGCATTAAATGACTAAAAAAACATGTAATAAAAATTTTAAATAAACTAAAAAACTTAAGAAAAAAACATTAATATTTTTTTAATTATATTTAATAATAATTTATTAA
>NW_017259346.1:435151-443644 GCF_001594045.1 Atta colombica
TAAAATATTTTATTTTATTAAAACTAAATTTTGCAAAAATGATAATTAATAATAATTGTTATTAATGATAATTATAAAAATTTTTTCTTTTTTTTATTTTTTATTTTAATTTACTAATAAATCCTGATAATATTAAGATACTGCAGGAAACTGTAGCATCATGAAGTTGACACTCGCAACGTTAGATGGTGCAATAAGTCTCACGTAGTTAATATCTTTTTAACTTTTGTTTTTATACTGCTAATTGAGAAAAAAACACAATTTTTTCCTCAGAGGTGATAATTATTTAAATTTAATAAATCTACGAGCATGAGCGTTATGTGAGAATTAATACACGTACACATCATACACACGTTTTATGATTAATAATGCAATTACATTTGCAGAAAAGCAAGATATATGATCTAATTTAATTTAAGAATAACAGGAAGAATAAGAACTAGACTCGTAATCGTTTGATATAAATAGAATAAGATAATGAAAATTATAAAGCTAATTTTATATTTCTTGTAACAATGTTATTCTTTATTCTTCACCTGAAAAATTGCACAGCATTTATGCACGCTCTTTCTCTTGCAATTATTATATAATATAAAAAATTTCTATTTGCAAATCGTGCAATATCGTATTAAGTCATTTTTATTCTTATTTATTATATATATATTAAGTTATTTTGATTTATATTTGTATAAAATTTGCAAATTGTAAACACAATTCTATAGAATATCTCTTATACAGAATTTTCTT
Source organism: Atta colombica (assembly GCF_001594045.1). Lineage (NCBI taxonomy): Eukaryota > Metazoa > Arthropoda > Insecta > Hymenoptera > Formicidae > Atta > Atta colombica. The sequence goes on from NW_017259346.1 coordinate 435,899, forward strand.
TGCAATATAAATTAGTTCTATAAAACGTTTTACATATTTATCAGCGAATAATTTACTATTAATTAATCATTAAATAACAAAAGAACAATAGCATTCCAATCTCTTCAGTTAAATAATATTTTATTTTATTTATTTTATTTATTTACTTTTAACTTCCGTAAATCAATCCATTTCTATGATATTATTATTACAGTTCCAAGATAAATAATGTTCATACACAAAAAGAACGATTTTGCTGAAAAATTTAAAATTTTGCTGAATATAAATCTGAAAATGAATTTTATTATACCATCAACATAATTATGTTGGAAACAAAAAAATAATGAATAATGCTACGAAAAGTTTTTGTATTCTAGCAACCATTTTTGACAAAATTATTTTCAGATTTGTGTCCAGAATTTTAGATCTTTCAGCAAAATTGTTCTATCCGTATTTTAACATATATATTCAGCAGATAAACTAAAGATCAAATATAATATATATAATATATATTCTTAAATTATTTAACTTCATTGTTTTAGTTAAATTAATGGCATGTTAAGTAGGCTCAGTGGTGATCTATAGAAATGATTAAAAATAATGTTTTGGTATAACGTGACATATGAATAAGACAGTGTAATGAATGCGATTGATAGAGCTATAAAAAGATGTAGCAACAAGTGATTAGCGCAAAGTTCACGGTTGACAGACAAGTGAATGGGTCACCACGTCCTGCTACAATGTCGCAATTGCACATTCGACACAAAAGCATTCTACAGGATCAACCGCAACAGAAATGATTGGTTCGCCCACCCATTCATCTTGTCTTATCTTGAAAGCAAACAATCGGCTTTAAACCAGCGATAGGGAAACGAGTGCCTAAAGCAAACGCGACGTTTATGCTTCGTTTTTCAATAGAAAGACTTCGATCGGCTTTAATGTCGACTTAAAGACTATTTTCTTCGACTGAACTAAGTCTACTATGTGCAAGTCGAACGATATGCGATAATACTTGAACAGCCACGTGCATTATCTGCTACTCACACTGGATCACGCATTTCTTTCTTCTACTTCGCTAATGCGCAATCGAATGTAATTAGTCTATTTAATACTATCTATGAATACATATAATTAATATGATACATTTTTAATTTCTATCTTTCAAGAGAGAAAATAAAATCTGAAAGTCGTAAGACATATTAAGGAAGCATTAATTTCAAAAGTTAATTAAATTATAATCAATACGTTTTTCTGTTATGTATTTTGAAATTGATAGAGGTACTTCGATTATACTTTATATTATTTCTTTTCTAACTTTTTTTATGAAATATCATCTTAGCAAGTAATTAGTTCATAGAAATAATAGGGAAAAGTAGCCGACAAAGGAAGTCTTAAAGAGATACCTTATTTCTTGGAAACGAACTGTTGCACTTTATTAATACCGATAAAAAAATGATCTATTTAGATAACTAAAAAAGTAAAAATTTATAAGTCATATATTTATGGCTTATTTTTATAGAAAATCAGCTAAAAACAAAATTCTACAAATAGAAAAATAGAATTCTTATGATTCTATTTTGCAAATTACATAATTTAAATAATAGTAATTATATTATTGGTAATATTACATAATTTTTCATGTTTGTAATTTTTTAAATTAGTTTCATTTACATTTCTTTTTTTTTATTTTTTCATAATATGGTTTTAAATATACTTATACAACTTAAATCGGCACACCCATTTGTATTATAAGACAGACCATTTGCTAACACAAAATTTCTAAAAAAAGAGAAGCTAATTATATTTAATAAAATTAACTGAAATAGTGATATGAAATAGATAATATTGAATAAAACACGCAACGCAATATCATGAATCGTGAGATTCATACTAACTATACGGAGAGAATTTTCTTTTAAAATTTATCATCAAAATTGTAGTTGTAGTACAATACAATCTTTTGAAGATTTTTATCATGCACTTCAGTGAAATTAATCAAACTTTATACTTTATTGTAGTTTTGTTAATGAATGAGAGAGATTTATATTAAAATTTTTCGAAATACAATGTTATCACACGACAATATTTTCATATTTTCAGGGTAAACTTTAAGAAAAAATATTCTCTCCATGTATGAAATCATATAATAATATTGTATATGTACATAAAATACGGATGTATATATAGCCATTTGATAACTTCACGCTGCACACATACGCGAGTTAGATAAAATTCCTGAGTCGGATTTAACTTATCATGGAGGCAAATAAACGATTCAGGGAATCACACAAAAACTTTGTGCAATCTCATTCGATCGACGAGAAGCGATTTGCTGGAAGCGGTCCCCTCCATTACTGAACTTTGCCGCTGTATTGCATAATTGGCAAAGACGAAACTAACTCGCTGAACTTCTCGCGGATTTCCGATGCATGTGGACCGGGAGAGTGACTCATAATAATTTATGAGTGGGGAAAGCTCCTCTTCCGGAAACTGCTTGGTCCTCCTCCAGCATCGATCGCCGTCTCGCCGCTCGGAAAGCCGCAATTCGTAACGTGACTCATAGCGACACTGTTACGAGATTCAAGGTCATCGATCCGCCCACTAAACACGTCGTCGCGTGGACAAGACGGCTCTTTCGTTGAAAAAGCAAATTGTGGGAAAATTGAAAATTTCTATGAAATGTCGCAGAAACTATTTCATCCAATTACATGTTGGCTTCTCATTCGTGTAGGAAAAACACGTGTTACATAATACAATATTGTTTAAAATTAAAATTACAATTTTTAATGAAGGGGAGAGTTTAATGAAATTTTTAATTAAAATTAAAATATTTCTAACGATATTATTTCTATTTTCTAATTTAAAATTTTTTTTTGTATTATTTCGGTTTTTTTTTCATTTCGATTAAATTACATTTTTAAAAACTGTCTAATAATAATAATCAAGCCTAAATGATAATATATTAGAGCTTTAGTAAAACAAGTTCAATAAAATGTTCGATTAATATATGTAACCAAGTTTTACTTTTATAAATATTACTTTACTTTTCTAATTATTACCAAATGGTACTATTATCGTACTTGGTAATGTTTATTAAACATTGTATCAATATACGCTAAACAAAATATAATAGCTATTGCTAAACTTTTTTCAGTGCAATCGTGGTTTTTTTCTCATTAATTATGCGGCAAAGAATTATTTTTATTGCGCGTTCGTTAAGTAACATCCTAGCAGATTATGTCATCGAGAATGGCAAATATATTTCACTATTCTCCTCTGATGAATATATGTATACGTAACATGCAGGTTGATTCAAGTGGGGTACAACGCAGGTTAAAACTTAAAGGCGACCCAGAAACTGAATACAGCAACAGGTGGTGGCAGGTAGGCAATAACGGGGGGATGGCGGCAACTCGGTGACTCATGGGGTTGCTCCAAGAATGTTGATCGCTCCTCACGATTCCCGCCGTCTTTACCTGGATGACTCACATACCAGTCGACATATACGCACACATGAACGTATCGTGCATTCTTACCGCCCGAGAAAACACGCGGACCTACTTTTTTCTTCTTCAAGCGTCCATTCATTCAGGATCGACAATTCTCTCCCTCGCGTCACTCGTTTTCAATGGAAAACCCCAATCGATCTTCCATTTGAAACATCCCATACTTAAGTCTGGCCAGTCTTTTGTATCCTGGAATGCGATGTACAACTGGCTTTTTCTCTTGAACACTTATAGGAAAATAATGAAGACTTGAAGAGAAATGTAATCTGCATAAACCAGTTCGCCAACGTATCAGATAAATTTAATAATAGATATCTATTACAATAATAGACATATTATTACTAAATTTAATACTCTATTATTAAATTTATCTGATACTTCGGCAAACAACTTTATTATCTATTATTATCTATCTTTATAATCTATCTATTATACATTTAATAAATTCTAATGGATACAATAGATAATTAATTCATTTATTATAAACAACATATTTTAAAAATAAAATTATCCAAAAGATAAATTCAAATATTTTTAATTATTAAATTTAATTTAATTATTAAATTTAATTAGATTGTTCATATAAATCTTCCAATTTATTGTTTATTTTTTTTAATGGATTTGCGGCGCAAATCTTTATACCGTTTATATGCATTGTAAATCGCAGCAAATATTTCACAACAGAAATAATCAAACGTATTTACGATGGTACATGCAAAGCTTTGTATTGATTGATCGATGATACACAACTCAGCAAATGTTAACGGAAAATGACCAATCGATGAAAATCGTGTAACTGCGGCGTATTGGCAATGAAGTAACATGTATATATATAAAAGCACACGTATATACATGCACGCGATGCAGTCATCTGTTGTATCTCGTCATGTATCAGTTCAAGTATTATTTCAAGAATTACATAATATAAAGTTTCCACTCCAATTATTAAATAAAAGATTTAGATTATCCGTGTAATATTTCTTCCGACCAATATAGATTAATTTTAAGCTCAGTTTGACCTACTTTTTATCTTTTAGTTCTTAGAAAAAGAAATTTACGATACAAGCTACATAAATCGTAAGCTACATAAATATTCTTTATCTATTATCGTCAAAATATCAAATAAATTTAATAATATTATATAATGATATCTATTATTATAATAGATATAATAAGTATCTATTATAATAAAAAGTACAAATTTTAGATATTTTACGATATTTTTCTTTAATGTTAATCATATAGAAGATAAAAATAGTGAGTTTCACTGATGTTTACTTGTTTTCGAACATGAATGTGAAAATTGGAAATCACGCAATCCATTAACAGTTGTTTGATTTTCGTGGAAAAGTTAAGAAGAATGAATAAACCGCGATCGCAGTATACTATACGAATCATTACTTGTCGTTGCTTCTAAGAAAATTTCATTCACCATCTGTTCACGATCTACGGTAGACCGGTGTTGTAACACCGCTAGTTCCGGCTTCCAGTGATGATTCACGATATGACATGCTCGAGAAATTGATCTTCCAGGAAATACTCATACGACACCTTATTGATCGAAAATCATCTTTCACAAGTTGAAGCGTTAATTGATTTATGTAGCCCAAAACATCGAAATGATCTGACTTTCACCGGATGAGAATCTTCGAACGAAAAGAATCAATGTCATTTCGATTCAGAGATAAAAGAAAATCGACACGTTCATTAATTTATTGACGACTGCTAAAGCTTGTCCTGGATATAAAGTACTTAATTAAATTTAAGTTTAATTAAGTTTAATATTTGACACGGAATTGACATACACCGTTGACGACAGTCAACGGTGATTTAACGATTGCTTGAGAATTAGTATAATTTTTATTGACAATTTAACAACATCGCAGAACTTCGCTATTCGCTATTCCAAATTACATCACGTGACATACAATCAAGCTACAAAAACGGTATTAATACACTATTAAATTCGTAATGTCAACACTTTAGAAAATGTCGACGAGAATTTATCACCGCATGACATATCTATATATTTCTTATTGTATTGATATTTCTTACTGTATTGATATTAATATTAACACCAATATGATGTGAGTTTAACATAGATTTTATTACATTATGTTGATATTAACATATATGATAAGATAAGAATTATAATTCTACATGATTTATTAAATCTATATTAATATTTCTTAGAGTGAAATTATATACCTAATTTATTTTTAATCATTTCTATAAGTCGCCTAAAATATTGTTAATTTAACTAAAATAATGAAATTAAACATAACTCAAGAAATGTATTAAATTTGATTCAAATTTAATTTATCATTTACTAAGTGCATTAATATGAACGTTATTTGAATCTAAGCAATTCAATCATAGAAATGAATGGATTTACATTTTAACTCATGGAAGTTAAAAATAATAAAATGTTATTTAACTCAACTGAATTACTATTGTCTCCTTTGACATCTAACGGTCGAACAAAATTCTTTCTTGAATTAATTCTTAAATGAACAAAGGTGACACTCCTATTCGCTACTCCGTGATAATTTCGCGAAATGTGCGATTTTTTTTCAAGCGACGGATGTGTAGATAGATATCGTGAACGCAGACGCGTAGATAAATGAGTCACGTGTACGACGATAATGCAAACAAATGCCTACGAATGTTTTAGACAATGTTTAAACGATATCAAATTGCAAGTATCGCGTGTACATACCATTGACGCGCACCTGCTCCAGCTTTTTTAACACATTAACAGTGATTAAGCGACGCTCTACAGCTGCATGCATTCCGATAAGAAACGAACTGCCAGTCATATGTCTGCGTTTTTATTATTCTTCAAATATGATTAATTGCCTTTGTTCATACGAAAGAAACGAAATCTACAAATTTTCTTCATGTTTCCTCAATGACAAAAATTTGCTTCATTTGTAATATTTGTGTTTCATTTGTACCGAATCAAGATAAGTGATATTAAATTCTTTTACATGCGTCTTGATAAAATTTCACTTATTTTCACTATTATCAACGATACTGAATCATTAACACAGATAAAATAATGGATTTCCTCAATATCAATATTTTTCCTATTAATCGTTATCGCGCACTTTTTCATTTTGCACATCCGTCAACTATGCACGAAGTTTTCTTATTCTCTTACATTAATAACATCATAAATGTTGATATACCTCTAAATGTTATGAGTTATCAATCAATCTTATGTTTTATTCATTCAATTGCATTAAGAAATTAAAAGTCTAGCAGTAGGATTATTGTTCAAGATCACGGTAATTCGTTGTAGCATATATTAATCACATATTTTGAATATCTTGCAAGATGCAGTTGTCACGCTTGCATTACGTAGTAGGTAGATAACAGTATTATGTTATCGCGGTTAACATAATTTACGTCATAAACATTTGAATTTCGAATTAGTTTCTTCTCTTTTTGTCTCTCTTAATTCTGTGTAATAATCATCATTTTCTTATCAAAGGATTTCAAAGACTAAAATTTTTCAATTGGAAGATTTGATAATTATGATTTCGAGAAGAGGCGTACCTATGAAACCTGAACTATTTGGCATGCTTGTCACAAAGGAAATAGAGCATTTCTCGTTAGCGGTACGACAAAACGTCGACCGACCGATCAGCCGGTCGTGGAATTCTGTCATGGTAGGTAGGTTGGTTCTCGCATTGCGTAATGACGCACAGTGTTTCGCGCATACGTGGCGTATAACTGATCTACGTCACTGCCGTAAACAGAGTGCGGCGTCATCGTCCTGCAACGCCCAGCAGGTTTCGCATCGCGTTTTATTCCTTTTTACGCCTTCCCCTTGCCCTGGGACTCCCCTATTCTCTCGCCAGCTTGCATTTTCTTCTCTTTCTCTCGATATTACGTGCATCTACGAGTGGTGCAACGTATCACCGAATACGTCATCGCGTCTCCTCTTGCTGAGTCGAATGACTCACCCACGGGAATGTACGATCAACGTAATATGCATTTATATATATATGTATATGGCGCGATTGTAAGAGACATGCAATATACTAGATGAAAAAGTCACCTTTTAGTACCGTAGTAATTTGAGAATCTATTAGAAAATAAAAAAATGATAAAGTATAGCAAAAAACGTTAACATGTTTACTGCCAGGTTCTTATTTATAATGATAATTAATTATACTTTACGAAAGAATGAAATGAAAGAAGAATTCTTCATAGGACAGTAAAACATTTTACAAATATATATATATATATATAT
>NW_017259346.1:443744-452410 GCF_001594045.1 Atta colombica
TCACTATTGAACGTGAAAAAAATTGTATAATGATATCTGTTTCAATTTATGTATTTTTGTTAATAATTATTAATAAATATACTATATTTATAAATCGATTTTTAGTATCGCGATAATATTTATTTAAAAAATTTATAAGTATAAAAAGATTGAGAATCGCTCTGTTCTACTTCAAGAGAATAGTTTAAATCACACGTCTCGTAAAATTTATAACTCTCGAGATAAGTATTTATTTTGTTTTTTTACACGTGACCTTAGAGATGTATATGTCATTAAACTCGTTTTTATTGTGCCTAAAAAAGTAGTACTACTAAATGAAAAGGAAAAGATGAATGTTTAATCAGCAAAAGAAAAAATGTTTTGACAAAAAATTTGTTTAAATAAATTGAGATAAATAAACTAAACACATATAGATGAAATATACCTGGAAAGAACGGTTTTGCTAAAGTATTTATAAATTTATCTACGTACATATAATTAATTTTGTTTGACTCATCTAAAATGATGATCTAGAATATTAAAACTTTTTTAGCATTATATCATCAACGTTTAAGAGTTTCACATAATTATTTTGATAACGAAATTACACATGGGTGAGTCAATAAGTAACTTTAATATACATTTCCATTTTTGAGAACAAAATTAAAGTTACTTATTAACTTATCTATCATATTTGCAGAATTAATTAAAATTTTAGATAATTTAATGAATCTTTCTTTCCTTGTATATTTAAAAGATCACATATACAGGCTCTTCGAGAACTCGCCATTAAAGTTCATGGATGTTCGGACACATTGTAGACAGAAACGTGTTACACGTGAATTACGACGTCACGGTTATGACGTCACATTGGTATACATGTTGTTCGTGACGTCTTCTTTCTTTAGTGGGAAAGAGAATAAAGATAATAAGGTGAAAAACGAGAGATAGCGATTGCGACGAGAGTAGGCGGATATGCATGCTTTTAATTGCGTGGGTGGGGCTAATGAGCTGGTAATTAATAGGAGCGTGATGCGCGCAGCGTCGTAGAGACTATGTGCGATATCGATCGGATGATTCAGTTCTGGTAGCGGTTCATCATCAGCTTCCGCGCTCGCAACGCGTAATGTAACCGCAACGCCTTGCATTACGTAATGCGCTTAACGATCGCATGAAGCACGTCCGTCCCGACGGAGATTCGCGAACAGCGTGATACACGATGAAGTAGCAATATAAGACGTCCCATTAAAATCTCATTCGCCATTGGAACAGTAGCTTCAAAAATATTCGCATATTGCTAAAGTAATGAGTACAATTGATGAAATGCATTTACTTTGCATTACGAGCATTGAAGTTATAGCGCAGTTTAGAGATAAAGTTTAGGGATAAAGTTTTATCCCTAAAAGTTCACGTTTTATACACTGTAAAAAAACTTTATAAAAACACATAAATATATATAATAATTATGCAATTTCTAATAGAAACATATAAAATTGTACGTTTTTATAAAAATTACAGTTCTTTTTCCTCTAACTGTATAACTACATTTTTATATTAAATTAAATAACAATAATATATTTTATAATCTTTAAATATATCCATTATATGTATAGTATATATATTGGTAATGATAATATCTAATATCACACATCATATTTGCATTTTCGTGTTTATACATGATACTCGTTTTGATACTCGTTTTGATACTCGTAACTCAAGCAGGCAAATTACATTCAAAAAAACATTTTTTAAAAATGTTAAGTAGGCATTATTAATGTAAAATGTATGGTCATTAAAGCGTCAACATTATTAATGTCGCTGTATAAAACCGTATATTTTAAACTAATAAAAAAGAAATCGTTTAACAGACATCTTATACGTTTTTCTAACGTTTATTAAATAGTTTAAAAAACATAATATAAAATTTGTGATGTTTATTTTTCAATTTACACGTTTATACACGATTTCTAATGTTTATTAAATGAACGTAACTATATTGCTTGAGAATATAACTTAAAAAATTATACATAATATATTGGCAAATTATTATGTAAATTATTTTGTAATTTTTATAAACTTAACTTCAATTTCAATTTCACTTTTGCACTGTTTAATTATAATGAAAAATTTAAGGATAACTATGAATAGTGGGTGGAAATAGTCCAAAATAAATCACTGTAATTTTACAAGAAATTTTTTTACAAGAAATTTGTGTGGGGATTAACTGCATATCGGGATTTACCAGTCTTCGTATGACTTTCAATTAAATGATTTCTAGTATAGAGTTAAATACTAATATTATATAAATGTTTAACAAATAAAGTTACTGCGTATAGTTCCTCGAATCGTTCGTTTCCTGAGAGGCAGGTGGGCGTGTAATACGGTGAGAAAATACAAATACGTGGGATCGTGCGGTCTCAAAGTCGCGCAGAGTCGCGCTCTCGTGTAGGAGGCTCGAGATATGTGTGCGACACGGTGGCAGTACCAGGAAATCTCGTGATAATGTGATCGTCGTTGGGAGAGCGTAAAATAACGTAAAATAATGATGAATTTCGCGAAAGAATGGTTCGTGGGTTCTTGGCTCGAAACACGGAAATCGTTTTGCGACGAACAAACATGAGTCGAATTTGATTGACGAGATCCACGATTCACGTGGACGAACTGGCATCAAATTTCCAATAACATTCATGTTTTTCCATTAAGCTGGCACAACCATTATAGCATAATTGAATAAAACACAGATATAAGTTTAATACTTTTTTGTTACTAATTTGTTACAGAAATGATTATTGCGTTACATAAGCCATTGTAAGTTAAATTATTTATTGTTTTGTTTTATGTAATTGATTTCAGAGCATATTTATGACAAAAACTTTTGCTGATATTGATTCTCTTTAGCTAATTTTATGGTTAATACTTTTAACTAATTTTTTTACTGATATTTTTAACTGATGTTGTACAATCAAAATATCTTTAAGTTTATAGTTAACCAATAGGAAAAGTTAAAAAATTAAAAAACAAGACATATCTCTTCAATGTCACTTTATTATAATTATTTTTATTGCTAATAATTTTGTTGCTTTATTGCCAAGTTAGTTGTATACTCTGCACTAGCACAACATCGTAAAATATTAAATTCAGCATTAACAAAATATGATAAAATTAATGAAAACTGAGAGAAGAGCGGTAGAATGTCTTGAGCGCACTAATTTGTAAGAGAATACGAAACATAATAACGTTTGCTCTGAGTTTGATCGTTAGAACGATACTTAATCAATGCAACGTCCAATTGTGCAATGGACCGAAACGTCGAGCTCGATTTGGAGCTGATCTAGAAGTGTGATCTAGAAGAGCAGATTTCGCGGAACAAAGATGGCGAACGGATACTTCGGGATAATATCTGTGTCGGTGGCGCGGGTATGAGCCGATTTATAGCGTTCGTAGAATGCGATCCCTTTGGCAGGCGGGACGAGAGAATTCTTAGAGGTGCTGGCGCTAAATCCCGGCCTACATAATAGTCGTGCCAACGGAATCTCCTGCTGCGTTCGTTAGATCCGCTATAGGATACAGGATCTTTGTTTATTGCAAAAAACGCTCAAAATAATTAATCCGAGTGATATTCATTTATTTATTTATTTATTAATAATATAAAAATAATTTAATAACGTATTATATTTAATAACGATTATTTATTTAAAATTAAAAATCTGCAATGTATTACTTTCTGCAATGTATTATTTTCAATTATTTCTTCACTCTCGAATTTTTTAAAATTTAACAGGTAATTATAGAAGAATACAAATAAATTTCACAAAAAGGACGATTTAAAATTTGATACGTTTTTTAAACCATTTAATAAATGTCATCTAATAAACATTTAATAAACATTATAAAAACATTTACAAGATGCTTATGATGTTAACATCTATTAAATTTTTTTATTAAATTTTTTTAGTAATCTAAAAAACTATTTTTATTTAAGACGTTTTGATGATAATTAAACGTATATTTAAATGTACAATTAAACATATATTTACGTTAATAATTATGTATTTAATGTTTTTAAATGTCATAAAAATATTGGATTAAATATATTTTAAAGGCAAATTGTCTGCTTGAGAATATTAAAACTTCTTACAATTATTATTATCATGTTTCATGTTCATGTTTGAACGAGTTCATGTTTTCTATATAATTATTTTGATACAAAAAAATTAACAGCGAAAAAACAAAATTAATATTTTCAGATCTGTACATAAAGAAATAGTTGTGATAAAATATTTAAAAATTTAGTTAGACATACATTTGAAAATAATTTATTTTAGTTAAATCATTAAAATTATTATGTAGGACGCTCAAACTGATTACTAGAATGTTAAAATTTATTGTCATCAATGCTTAAACATTCTAAATAATTATTTTTATGATTCAACAAAAATATTTTCAGATCTGTATCTAGCTAAATTTTTAAATTATTCTTTCCGCAGTATTCAAACTTTATATTTTAATTCGAGTGCATATTCGATGTTGTATGTAGTTCTTTGGAAATCACTTCCATTTAAAATTTATTCCATTTTTGCGTAACGAGATTGATCGCAAATTAAAACTAAACTTGAACTTTATACTATTGAGAAAAGGTCTAGTTGCACAATCATTTCCAATAAGATTTCGCTAGATGTAATCGCCATCGCGCGATTTGTCAGCGGCATTTGTAAATCTATCAAACCGGACATCTTACGTAAAATACACAAGAGTTAGTAGAATTAGCGCATAGCTCATATAATTTTGTTTTGTTTACATCGAGGAAAGACAATATATATGGTTCGCGTGTCGTGCCTCGCGTTCGACTCTGAACCTGAACCTGAACCAGGAAACAATTATGGTGACACGTGCAGGTTTTATCGTGATCAATTCGCGAGATCGCTATTTTACTTGTATGCAGATAACGAATAGCTTCTCGGCGTTTTTATTATAACAATCGATTTAAGTACGATAAATCTTCGTTATTTTTTAAGCTATTAAGTCTATTCCACACTGAACGCGTACACTGAAAGAAAAAATTGACTGAATATGACATAGCATTTTTAATTGATAGCCTATCAAAATCCTATACGGATATTGTGGATAAGCTAATGCAATCAAAAATTGGCTACTACAACCAAAAATTAGCTGTTGCCAATTAAAAATGCTATGTCATATTTTATCTAATTTGCTGCAGCAGTTAATTTTTTCTTTCAGTGTAAGAATCGATCAATCATAGTCGAATATAAGGAAAATATTCTACTGTAATTGGTCAATTTCTACATTTATACAACTATTATACAATCACTTACTACTATGCTTGTAGAATAGGCTTTATACAAGACGTACATCAATCACCACTTATAAAATTGGCGTATACATCCGAAGTGATGACCAGGAAAACTTTATCTTTCGTGGTACCAGAGGGCGGAGCTGCTTAACATAATTTTGATGGCTGTTGCATTTGGAAGTTTTCCAAAACCGCCCCTAGGACACTCGATATGTTTATGCACACAGCATGACTCGAGTAATCTAGAATTTATCTTTCAAGAGCCATCCAATAGAAATTAGATATCTCTCTTGAAAGATAAATTCTAGATTATTCGATAAAGTTTAATTTCGAACATGGTACATTTCTGAACAAAATAAGATTTAAATCCAATTTTCAAGTTTGCAGATATTAAAGGATATCAAACAGGAAAAGAATTCTATTATTAAAATATATTATACGAAAATTATGGCATCGTAATTTTTTTAAAAGATCCCAGAAATTTAATATTGGAAAATAGTGATTAACTACAATACTTATTTTGAGTATTAAAAGCACTGTTCAAATTCACTATTTTAATATTGAAAATAATATATAATACATTGAATTAAATAGTATATAATTAATCATTATGTCTTTCAATATTACAAAATTTCTAAGGGATAGCCGTTCGTTGCAATGCAAATCATCTTAGTAGAGGGCTTTTCGGATCCATTCGCGTTTATATGCAGTATCGCATTTACATACGAGATATATTCGATAGAACATTCGGCACTCAAATCGCGTAATCTCGTAATGCAATTCTTTCGAACGACTAATTCATCGAAGTCAGCGAATGGCCCCCATCGAGGGGAAGATGACGAAAATCAATACGAGAGACCCCCCGTTGGTCGCTCCTGTAAAGTACGGGGCGAGGGTTTCTCTGTAAATGCATCCATGTCAGGAATGTATCAACGAATAATCGGGATTCATACTTTCAATGTATTAAGAGAAGCTTTATATTATATAATTAACATCATATTTATAGATATTACTTTGACTATTCAAAATCAATCTAGTATTTTTTTATTCATATATAAAAAAATAATCGTTTAACATCAGCGAATTAATATTATTGAAATATACATATAAAAAGATATAATCGAGTACAAAATAATATGAAATTAAAAGTCAAGCAATTTTGATGGAACTTTTGATGGAATTTTTTCTCAAAAATTTTCTATCAGACAAAAGTAATTTTCGAAACTTGCGAGAGCACGCGATACAACTACATGCATCGTAGAACTCACGGTAAATAAAATCACCGGACCGAATCGAGGGAAAACGAGGGATAGAGGGAGTAAAGAATTATTAGTGCGAGTCGCAATAAACCGACGTTACGACTCTACCAAAATATCACACGAACGGCACGGACTCTCCGAAAAACGATGTCGAATTATTAATGCCGTTCTAGGACGAGACATCACAAGGGTGGCTGTTAGGCAGTTACGGACCTGGAAAGTACCTTTGGGGGGCGAGTCAGCGAAGCGTGGCCCCCCACTGGATAATTCGTGCGGCGCCCCTTCTCTGACATTTTGGCTCGCACGAAAAAAAATTGCGGTGAAGAAACGGTTCACTTATTTCAAAGAAAGACGACATTACGTAAAAATATATTTTCCACGCAGTGTACACAGAAAGAACGATTTTGCTAAAATATTAAAAAATTTAACTAGATACAGATCTGAAAATAATTTTGTCTGGTCATCAAAATAATTATATAGAAATAATTATATAGAAATCTCAAGCATGACGAGCAATACAAACAGTTTTTGTTCTAGCAACCAATTTGAATGTCTTACATAATTATTTTAATGGTCCAACAAAATTATTTTCAGATCTGTATCTAGCTAAATTTTTAGATACTTGAACAAAATCATTCTTTCTGTGCATAATTAAAAAAATTAAGCTAAATTTAACACATTTCTGTTCGAATTTTTGTATTAAATTAAACAAATAAATAAATGTTAAAAAATAACATAAACATTATGAAAATTACATAAACATGTAAAAATTAACACAAACAAAATGTAATACTGCACTGACATAATTTGGAAACAAATTGTGAAATCATAAATTTTTTCAATAAAATTAATTCTTTCAATAAAATTAATATTTGTAATATGTTAAACTCATACATTCAACTTTTTTTATTCATTTATCTTAGAATTCATTTAAAAACCTATAATATTGAAAAAATGTATGAATAAAAACTTTTTTAATGTCGAAACTTGAATAATTAAAATGTAGTTTAATTAATTAAGTTTTTTTTCGTATTTATCAGATACACTAGTCAAGATAAGTAATATTTTCTCGAAATAAATAAGTAAATATGTAAAAGTATAGATTTTATAATGATTTAATGTATGCAACGCGCGTGTATCTCGCAAGGATGCCCGCGGCGGCAATCCACGATTAATATTTTGTACACACACGCTTTCCACATGTCGACGGAATAAAATGTTTGAGGTGTGTACGTATATATACAATCTGTGAGAGAACTTGTTGGTGAGAACTACGTGATGCACTTCATCTCATTTTGTCTCAGCAATAAATTACAGGAAAACGTTCGTATATAATTTATCAAAAAAAAATGATTTTGTTAAAATATTAAAAAATTTAGCTACAGACATATATCTGGCAATAATTTCATTAGATCATTAAAATAGTTACGTAAGATGCTCAATTAATAAAATAGTTATGTAGAATGTCAAAAATTTTTGTAACAATCCTTATCGTGCTTTCTACATAATTATTTTCATAATTAGTCTAATAGAATTATTTTCAAATCTGTATGTCTAATAAAAATAATAGATAATAATTTTTTCGTGTACTTACAATATTAAAATTTTTATCTTTAAAATAACATGCGTATACAAATATAAAAATATATAATATGAAAAAAAGAAAAAAAAACGGAAAAACACGTATTAATAATAAGCGCATATTAAAATTAAATGTAATAAATATTAATATTGACGATGTCAAAAAATACATTTACACGAAATATGCAAAGATAAAAAACGCGAGCGAATAAATTGGATGTCGAAGTCTATGCAGAAACGACTGACGCGCTCGTTAATATTCCGCGCGATGCCGCGTTATTCCTGCTCACAAATGCCTGCTGAATAAAAAAAAGGGCAGAACGGTTCGTATATCGTTTTGCACTCTATCGTCTTTCTGCACCGCGCATGCAGCATGGTTCACGCAAAGTCCCGTGTAAAAAGTGAAAAGTTAATTTGTACTTTATCTCAATACATGAGTTAATAATAAGTTGTAATAATTTTGCTAATGCAATCTTACTTTTATCATATATTATTTTATTACATTATTATAATAATATTTATTTTATTTTATTATA
>NW_017259346.1:452510-456503 GCF_001594045.1 Atta colombica
ACAGATAAATGGAAATACAGCGTGGTTAACAAGACTCAATTAATGTAATATAAAAACTTTCACAATAAAACTTTTATAAGATAAATTGCATTGTATCGGGAACATTTTTCCTTTAAAATTGCTTATTATATATAAAAAGTAATAAGTTCAGTTTTCTATATCACACAATTAGAAAATTTATGTTAAATTAATTAAATTTAACGTGTTCCAAACGTGTTAAATTACATTTTCAACTTAATATCAGATAAATATATTATATTAGAAAGTAACATAAATATTATATAAAAAATTATTACAAAGATGTAAACAAAATTTTTTAATTATGAAAACATTTCTTTAGTAAAATTCACATTTATAATATATTTTATTTGTTTATTTTACGTTTAGAATACATTATTTTTATATTATTTGTTTAATTACTCATAAATTGTATTATTTTAACACTAAAAAATGAAGGCTGCTTTAGTTGAAAAAAAAGAGAGACGAAATTCACAAATCGCGAATGTTTGATATTCCGTACGTGCGCTCGATCTCGCGGCACCGACTATTATTTCAGAGTTGTGACAGCGTTTTTTATTGCACGAAACGTGCTCCGCGACTCGTTATTCAATAATGTGCGTGCTGGGCCTCTGCATTTTGTATCTGTGAAAGAATAGGAAAGTTGTCCCGCTTGCCGGTTCTTCGCGCGTTTCTCGGATCTCTCTCGATTGACCTTCGTTCTATCTTCTGTTCTGTTATTAATTCCGTCGCGAGAGAAGCGTGTCGAATAACCGGTTTCAAATTTGCGTATGTACGATCTCTTAATTTTGTATTCACGATTGTCCCATAAAAAAATGAATGAGAATCTCAGAGAAACGTCGAGTATCTTCATTTTATTCTACACGAGAAATAGAGATTGAGAAATAGTTTAAAAACTCCTGGATTTAATTTTATTCGTTTCGATTTCTAACTTACTTAGACACATAATTAAATATTGATTAAATAGAGACGACAAAATATTCCATTTAATGAATAATTTTATTGTATTGCTCAGATCAAAAAAATCTTTACAAATAAAGATCTAGTATACTTATACTTAAGAATAACCGAACCCTATATATTTATTTAAACTTCATGAATTTTTTCAATTTTTTGCTGAATCCAAAATTGAAAATGAATCTCGTGATCAAATTCAAAGGAAGAAGCATACTGAAATTAACAAAAGATTTGGAGAAATGCCTTTAACTATTTTTTTAATTCGCCGAGAAAGTAAGATTAATCACCAACACAGCATTTATATAGAGATCGCAGGAAAGGAAGGATCGAGGATATACGGCGCGCATTGAAATTCTTAACCACACTTTTCACACGTGGGCGTCGGGTCCGAAATTGATGTACATATATTAATGATGCTGATAGCATATTGGGATCCCTGTCTCGACCCGAATCCTTTGTTGCAGGTTTCGATGCGGGAGGTGGAGAGAAGGAGAAAATGTACCGGGTCTTTAGCTGCTCTTTTACAGCTCTCTCTCTCTCTCTCTCTCTCTCTCTCTCTCTCTCTCTCTCTCTCCCCCTCTCTCTCCCTCTCTCTCTCCCCCCTCTCTCTTTCGGTATGTCAAACGATGGCCTTCACTTTACTACAAGTAGACCGATCGCGTAGGAAGATCTATAATTATCGTGATTATTTTTCTCTCTCGTACTAGCGTTTATTAGCTTGTGCCATTCCGTTTTCATAAGTTTGCAGCAAAAATCGCTCGAATATCAGACGCATTCGAGGAGCTCCAGTTGTAACTAAAGTAAAAAATAAGAAAAATTATGATATATATATATATATATAGAAAGTAAAAAATATTACTTTTTGTTAAAAAATATTACTATTTGTTACAGCTTAACAAAGCCTTGGAAGGAATCTTTGTGCAACAATAGATGTATCGATTAGCAACTTTCTGGTTTGTAGTTGTAGTATCGATTTTCCCGACACCCTATAGATATCGAAGCCCAAGCATGGGCAGATCTTAGTATGCACCGCCATGGGGGTCAGCACGCGACCAGCTGTCTCTCAAATAAGGGTTATACCGGGCATTGTGAAAAAAGGCTGACGGTAGGGGTGAAACTGCTTAATGAGGGCACCATGATGGTGTGAGGTCAACACACTTTAAAACTCTCCATCTTTTTGATGCTTAACTTAAATTTTTTTAGCTTTTCTGAATTATCGATGAGATTGACCCGATTAAAAGCTTCATCGTCATTAAAATGAGAAGGTTACACTGTCTTAGATATCAAAGGAACAATCCAATCCTTTGAATTAAATATTTTGTTATTTCTAACTTTCAAAATGTGTCAAAATATAAATTAATCCATTTGTGTGATTGAATTGCTCAATAAACTTTTGCTTTAAGAATGGCTGAGTAATAAAACTTCAAAATAAACAAAGACTTATATTACGAACATTATAACTTAATAAGTAATAAATTAAATTTGAATCAAATTTAATACATTTCTTGAATTAAATTGTTTAATTCCATTAACTAACTTTTACTGCAACAAGCTCTTTACCGATAAAGATACAATCGCAATTACATATTTTATCATATATTAACGATATCATATATTTAACATATAGATTATTAATAATTTAAACATCGTATAATATTTATACGTCATATTGATAATGTTTAGGATTAATTCTAATTATTTATAGAAAGTGTAACGATACGTTGTTTACGCACGCAGAGTTGATATCGAATAGCGATGCGAGTCTCGTGCGATATTATTAATAGCCACACGTGATCCTGTATCGGCGCTATTTCCAGAGGATGTAATTGGTTATCCGACGATGACAAGGTTGACCCTTCTCGGTTGGCCTTGCGCTTATATTACCGTTAAACATGAAATCCGGTGATCACGGTAATAGCCAAATAGCTAAATGAAAGGCCTTCTAGGAATGTATGCAGATTTTTGCATATTGATAATTGCAATTCAACTTCATTATTAGCATTATAAATCAAGCATTATAAATCGGTAGGACAAGATCAAATAGAAAATAGCATTCGTGCTCTGTAATATTTGCTAATAGATAATGAGAATAAAATTATGCTCTAAATTCTTTGGAATGGAATTTCAAAAGAATAAAAATTGAACCAGTCTTGAAAAAGAGTGGCTGAATTTTCAATCTTTAAGAGAGAGATTCCACTCTACAGAGTAAAATTCTTCACTTCAAAAGTTTTAGAGAATATTTTTTTAAAATTACAAAATGTAATCAACAAATGTTAGTTATATTAATATAATCAACAAATCAAATGTTAATACAAGAAATTGATTATATTAATTTAAAGTTAATTTAATTATATTAATTTAAAGTTAATTTAATTATAACTCAAAATAAGCCATGACATTTTGTAATTTTTTAAGAAAATATACGAGTATTTCTACTCACATTTTGAATATTTTTAAATTAAAATAAAATTTATATTTTAAAAACAAAATTAACTTAAGCAGCATTGCATCTTTTAAAATAAAAGTAAAAAAATAGCATAAAGATCGCTCAGATTCGTTATTATTTGAATATTTGCACATCTATATGCAAAAAACATCCTATCATAGGGCGATTTCACCCTCCAAACGTGCTTCTTACGTAATTCGTACGAGTATACAGAGAGAACTGCTTAAAAATAAACTGATGAATAAGTCTTGCTACACGGTTCCACAGTGTCAACAGCTAGGGATTTATTATAGACGCGTTGCTTTTCGAGGAAAGTCTAATGACACAACATTATGCAATTCGTGATCTTGCACGGGCCAGACATTAACGCCATCGAATGTTATACGATTCTTCGAAAAGTTAACGCCAAGAAATGATTGGGAGATTTTTCATTAGCAAATCTATTTATTAAAAGTTGTAATAACAATAATAAATAAAAGATAAAACATATACAAATAAAAAATTTATTTTATTTTATTTTATTTTATTTAATCCTTTTTTTTCGGCTTTAAAATGAATTTATATATTTTTAA
>NW_017259346.1:456603-458049 GCF_001594045.1 Atta colombica
TAAATACTTATAATTCTCTCCGAAGCTCGAGGAAAGAGATCAATCTACAGTGAAATTGAAAGACGATACTGGAGATACGATTCTGCGAGAATTGGGAAGAAGGCGAGAAAAAATGGGATCGTTGGCGAACGACCAGAAGCGAAAGAAGAAGACTGAGGATCGCATGAGAACCACCCACACGAGCGGTTCTCAGCTTCTTTAGACGTTTCTGTGCCTGTGAACCATAAAATCGGTAACGCCTCGCGAACTTTTGTCCAGATGCTTGTCAAGAGTTATTCGTAGAAAAACATCTTGCAAAATCATCCTTCTTCGATACGAATCTCCATTAAAAATTAATTATTAAAAATTAATTACTTAATTATTTAAAATTAATTATTTAAAAATTAATTACAATAGGATAAAGAAATATATACAAGCGATACATTTATTACATTAATTATATTTATTAAAAAATTATCAATAATTTTTCTTATACAATGTAATGAATTTCAGGAACTTGTTTAGACATACAAAAACAGCGCAGAAAACAAGACTTACGATGACAATTGGAAATTGCGCCTCACTTTGTTACTGCGCCGTAATATTAATTCGCTTCTTGAAGTATAATGCGCAATTATCCTCGTATACTCAGCAATCGCAATTCAGATGATGACTAAATGATCGATTGGAAACTGCGATTAGAAATTAATGATACGCTGCAAATTAGTGGAGATGAAATATTTTTCTAATGTCACAATTTTTAGGCCCATATTTATAGTCACAAATACTTCTAAAGAACTGAACTAAAACTGCAGACTTATTACAATTTGAAAATAAAGATAAAGAGATCTTGAGAGTCTATTTGATATTCGTCATATATTTATAAATCAATTTGATAACGTTATATTCGCAATTCAACTGAAACACAATCGTATATGAATTAATAATTTTTAAATCTCAATTAAAATATCAAATAAGGAAAAATTACTATCATTAAAATATGTTTCGGAGATGACTTAAAAAATAATTAATATATTCCGTGGATACCGGTGACTCACGCTGAATTTTTCATTTAGGACATTTAATTTGATCATAAAAAGAAAAGTTATAAAATAATTTTATATTACACGTGAATATATAATTATAATATATAATGCAATATTGGTTACAGCTTCTTTTTTCTTATAATAATAATTTTTATAATTTTTTAACATTGTGAAATATGTTAGTTAACAAATACAAACAAAAATATTGTGGATCACTGATGACCTATGCGGTAATATGATGATCAAATCATTCAAAATTGGTTCGGCATGGAATGTATTAATAATTAATGTAATTAATAATCAAATATTATAATAACATACATAATAAAAATACATAATAACATAATTAATATAATCATTAACATAATACAATTAATATTAATATTAATATTAATATTTAAAATAAATACAACACATATAG
>NW_017259346.1:458149-462420 GCF_001594045.1 Atta colombica
AGTACAAATAATTTTAATAAAATTTATTACGTAATAAATTTAAATGTTCAACTGTAAGAAGAGCGGGAAAATTATTTATAAAATACTACTCCTAATGTTTTATTTGAGAATCAAGTAATAATAGACTGTAAATGTGGTCCTCAGTTCCATATATAGCATTTATGCAACTCTTAAGCGAAAACCTTAAATAAATTAATCTCTTCGCGAACTTCGTGAATATAACAATATCTTTTCCTCGAATAAGTTGAAAGCAATTTCGTGAATAATGGTGTGTCCTCCTACGCGCCCCTTAACGATAGTATTAATAGGGAAATGAAGGATTCGAGAGGCAACAATGAACCACTTTCACCATTGTCCTGAGACGACATTAACTTATACACCGTTGCACAAATATACGCCTTTTCAAGATCTTTCGACAGTACTTAACGTCTCGAAGTCAATGGCCCGGTTACGAAATCATTAATGGATAGTCGAAAATGGAAGTCTTATGATTTAATAAATATTTGTGTATAATTACATTTAGAGGAAAAGAGTATAATAGTGGTAACAACTATAAAAGAATAATAACTATACAAATTTTATATAAATTAATATACATAGTCGAATGAACAATTTTATTGTAATTATAAAATAGTTTGTTCACATATAATTACACACACACACACACACACACACACACACACACACACATATATATTAATTTATTCAAATATGGGCACTAATTCCATATAAAATTCTTTATAATTATCATTGTTATAATTGCTACCATTATATTTTTCTCTATGAGTAGTTATAACTAAATATTCGTAACATGCGATATAAATGTTATTAACAATTTTTTTTAAATCTAAAATCCAATTTTCTAAAGATTTAATTTTTTAAATTTTAATATTATTTCCAAGTTCAAAGGAGAAATTCAGAGATCGATAAGACCCTAAAGTTTTTAACTTTTAAATGAAGATAGAAAATTTTCCAATTATATTTATCGTGACCTTATATTTTCATATCATCCAATTATATACATCACGGAATAATCCTTGAAATATCTACAAATGGTACCAAGTTTGTGCTTCCAACATATAGAGTCTCAAGCTAAATCGTTCTCCCTTTGTGAGTCGAGAATACCTTCACACGACGTGTAACGAGTGGCCTTCGCACAATGCGTACCCGCAATAGGAATAACGTTCACACGAACGGCGCGCAGTATGGATACGAAACGATGACCCTGGCTCACTGACCCTTTTAGCCGGAGAGCCTTCGTATCGTGCCTCTCGTAAACACTGGACTTGATGTTGCAATCACGATGGCAGCCTCGCGGCTACTCGTCCCTTTCTTTCTTTACTCACTGCATTAGACGAAACGCGACGGTTAGCTAGCAACTAAAAACTGATTAATAGACTTAAAAATAGACGGATAAGCCGATGAGATAACTGTTGCCGCGACAGATTACATTTTTGTTATCATCAGCTTCATTTGCATACGCCTTATCGAGATTGTCATATCGTTATATGAATTATTGATTATTTCATTTATCGATATTTTGCAATTTGAAATCAATTGATATTCTCCCTTTAAAAAATGTCGAGACATTAATTGCTTTTGAATCATAAATGTGCAAAGATGTATCGCTTTTCTCTTTAGAGTCTTTAATTATGGAACAAAAGCTCTTGATAAAGTCAAAGATTTAGCTTTATTTATGTGCTGTCAATTAGTCAAAAGTCATGTAAAGCAAACCTGTTCGCGATGGATCAATGATTCTTTCAACGAAAGGGGAGGGAAAAAGGTGACAGTAGAAAGAAAAGAGGAAAGTCAACGGACGAAAACCCTTCGGGTGAGGGTTTCAGAAATTCGGCACCGCGCCAATTTTCCAAAAGCAGAACGGTGACTAAGCTTTGCCGCATACACAGCCAATCGGAGCCGGGGCTCAAATTTAGCACCGCCAATCGCGCACCACCTGCCTCGTGGGAATTGCCACCCCGAGCGTCAACAACAACGTTGCTGTCCATCGCGAGATTCACCATCTGTTTTCCTCTCTTCTTCTTCTTCTTCTTCCCGTTGAAAAAGCGCCAAAACACCGTGTTCCATCGTTCGCTGCTTTATATTCGCTTGTGTAAAAAACGAATACTAAAATGATCTCAAAACGCAGAAAAGTTGCAACACCCGCTGCTACTTTCGAATGTTTATTAGGATAAAAATATTAATATTTTTTTATTTATTGAAGAATGTAAATTAAAGCTAAATTTCAACGGATTCCATATAACTCGATATATTTTTTTTTAAATACTTGTGAAACAAAGTTATTTACTACAATTGTTATAATTTTACGTGTAATTTTTTACAGTCTAGATGGAATTTTGTAATTACACAAGTCTCGAATAAAAAAAGATTTATTGAAGAAGGATAATATCGAAATGGGTAATAATATCAATTGCGACGATTATATTCCTTTCCCTTGGCAGTCGATCGATCTGCCTCTATTAATCTTAAACACCTGGTATGAGTGCTAGTCACAACCCTCCCAGTTGTTCATCAGTGATCTCGCTTTCAAAGCCAAACCAACTCTAACATTCGTCCTTTTAGAAACATTTAAAAAAAAAATTCATTGAGTTATATTCGATGAATCCGTTCGTTGAAACTTAGCTTTAATTTACATTCTTCAATAAGTAAAAAAATATTAATATTTTCATCCTAAACATTCGAAAGTAACAGTATAATTCACTTTTAATTGATATTATTATTTTAGACAAATTTTTAGATTAAAGATTTATGTTTCATTAATTATCTCTGAAATTGTATATAAATTTTTTACAAGTCGAAAGATTATTTTGGAATGCAAGCACAGTCTTTTTGAAGTGAATATTATTTGCGATAAAGCTATGAAACGCATTCTTTAATATTAATATTTTACATTCGGCTTACGGGCTATTGATCTCCGAATACAGATGCATAGCATAAATATTTAGGCTGCTCAAATGGCAGCAACTGTTTTACCACGACGATTCTCTCACTAAATAAATCGACATCGATGATGGACTTCGTCTAGCACGTAAAGTCTAAAACGTAAAGTCGCTAATACAGACGTCTGGATCGTTTAGAAAAACATTCACTAATCTCTTGCAATTTCATACGCAATTTTTTCGTCAATGGCAAACATCCATTATCGTTAAGCAAGCGTAGACATTCAATATTTTCGCAGACGTTAAACGATATAGCGAATAATGTAGTCACATTTCTTGAACTACTATGAAATCGTAATATTTTTAAAAACATTCGATAATAAAATGTACAGTAACATGTTGAGATAATAATAAAACAAATACAAGATACACAACACATGTCAGACAATAAATGTCTTAGAAATTTACTCACTAATTAAAAATTAAATTTTTAGATTAATTTTTCCTTAAGATGAAACTTTTATTCAGAGAAGAGTATTTGGTATTTGCGAGGTATTTGTGATTATAATTGGATGGTAAAATAATTACCTTTAAGATCTTCGTTTTTATTATATATAATTAGCTATAATTAGTAACAGCATATAATTACATTCATATTGTAGTCCTAAAAAATATATAGTGACCAAAAATGATAAATTATAGTTAAATTATGATAATTGCAATAATTGTTTTTCAGTGTTTAAGAAATGTTATCATTCATAAATTTTCTATAAAAGTAAAAATAATTCACAAACATTACATTGATTTGAATTGTTTTAATACATATTCGTGTTAAAAATAATCGATACTTTAATTCGGAATGGTTAATGATCCTTACCAAGGATTCTTTTAACGCTAATACAAATTCGCGTATAATTGTGCCAGAAGGACAAACAGTGTTCATAATGAGATAGAGTGCATTAAACAATGCTTTGTTTTATTGCCACGGAAATAGTTCATTGTCGTCACGACTCGGCGAACAAGCCTCTCTGTCTCTTTTCTCTTCTCATATCTCTCTCTCTCTCTCTCTCCCTCTCTCTTCATTCTTCTCAAACACTATTCTGAGGATAACGAATTTACTGTAAAATTGCTACCAGCAAGACAAATGGATCCTGTTTGTTGAAATTACAATATGAATCGTGCGCCCACCTTTTTGAGACTCTCGATCGCTTAGGAAGAGGGAAGGTGTCATATCTGGCTTCTTAAGCATCGACCTTTGTCTATTCACGAGTCATGCATACAACGAGTTATTCGACGGATGTCTGAATAAATTTATGGAGAAAAAACGAAAAAAATGATGTTGAGTAACGCTATATATATATATATATATATATA
>NW_017259346.1:462520-464734 GCF_001594045.1 Atta colombica
GCTTATTTAGGCCACATTCATTAAAATGCGCTCCATTATTCTCTTAAAGAAGCCGAGTATATTAAAAATTAAAATTATATAATATTTTAAAAGTACATTACCTTTACTAAAATTATTTGCTTACATAGGAACGTTTTAAATTGCAAAAATGGTTATCAAAAAATTAATTAACGTTACCACTTGAAAGATCACTTTTGAAGTAGTATTCTAAATAATTAAATCTTGAAACTCTATGGATTCTGTATCCGACTTGAACTGAAACATTTCAAATACAAAATATCTTGAGAATAATACAATTTTGAAAAAAAAAAGTTTCAAATAAAAGTTGTTGCTGTATTCTCTCTAAAAGGGGAAATAGATAAGGAACTCGTTCGAGCGATATGTACATTGATGTAAAATTACAACAACGGCAAAACTTATCCGAAGGTTGAACAAACGGTCCGCCTTTCAAAGAGAAACCGTTGAAGATGGTCTGGTGGCGAAATTTACGGTACGTCGCACGGAGTTCGTGTCCGCCTACTCCTCGTTGCCTTTTATGCGTGTACGCAAACAAGCCCACATAATGCGATTAATTCGGCACGCGGATGAGCGTGAGTCGAAGGTCGCGTACCGTTTTGGACGCTAAGTGCCAAGGAAGCCGAACTCGAAGGTGCCTTGCATTTTTATCTAACGGGTTCGACGGACCCAGCGCGTTCCACGCGAACGCGTGTATTAATCAGGCGAATGACATAAGACGATTGTACGTAACGACGATCTTGCATGGCAAGTGAGTCTTTAATTACGTTGGAAATTATCTGTCTTGTAATCGTATCTTATATCTCAAGAATGTGTATGTGAATCCCTTGTACGCGATTTATAAGGATCTGACTTTCGATTTCTCAAAGTATAGGGTAAAAAAACATTTTTTATATATATCAAAAATCATTTATATTTTTATTAGAATTCTGTATTGAATTGGTAACATATTCGAATGTTAATTTAATTTAATATAATGTGATTATGTTATTCGGCTATTTGCACAAAAATTCGAGTTTGAAATGTGTTAAATTTTTCACAAATCTTTTAATCGTATATCAAGGAAACTTTGAGGATAATTATAATTTAAGCGCTCTTTACACAATTTAATTATAATTTATAATTATTTTCGGTGCATGCCAATTATATATATTTGTAATAGAATTATATAAATATAATAATATTTATATAATTTTTTATTGTT
The DNA here is from genome assembly GCF_001594045.1 of Atta colombica. Classification (NCBI taxonomy): domain Eukaryota; kingdom Metazoa; phylum Arthropoda; class Insecta; order Hymenoptera; family Formicidae; genus Atta; species Atta colombica. The sequence goes on from NW_017259346.1 coordinate 463,740, forward strand.
ATTGTACTCATTATAGAGTAATAACTATAAAAATAGGACTCATAATTATTTTATTCATGCAATTACGGTCACAAATCTATCAACTATTTCTCTCAGTGTAATTTTTAAATATGTATCAATTTTCTATAGAATCATTTTTATGTAAATCATACTGCTATATTCCTTGTAAGCAATCATCTTTGCGGAACATCTTCCGCGTCTCATAATCTTACATATCAGAATACCTAAACAAGCGGAAGCGAGGAAGACCTGTAGCCTTCAGGATACGCGAAGGCTCGATCGAAATCGCCATCTTACGATTTAATCGACATTATTTCACATCTATTTTCATGATCTTAGGTGAGGTAGACTGACGTCATTTAAACACTGATCGCTTGTGTCGGCTTTCTTCTATCTAGCTGTTAATAATAATGCAATGTACACCGAGAGACGATAATTCTACTATATTTCTCGTATTCCCCTCTCGCATTCTTCCTCTCTGTACCGTCAACTCGGCTGGCGCACCTTCTGGAGCATTTAAATAGCATGGTATGCAAAGTGGCTTGGCTATGAAATCATTTCGCCGCTCGGCGGGGGTCTCGAAAACATTGCGACAATCACTTGTGTTGCTCCGGAATTGAATAATACATACATTAGTCGACAATGATTTTGTTAAATGGGTAACATTGACTGATTCTTATACATATTTTTTTATGCTGTGATTCTGAAAATGAAGCTATAATTTATCCTACAAGATACAATTTTTTGTAATCAACGTATATTTTGTAATCTCTTTAAAAATTTATACATTTTGCTAACAATAGCTCGTTATACGAAATATATTTTTTTTAATTAAAATGTTTTTGTTTAAAGCCTTTTATGTGAATATAAAAGATATGTTAAATTTAGTAATCATTTTCTATGAATATACATTTATTTATGTGTAACAATAAGCAAAAGAAATAAAAGAAATAAAGGAATTTTTTATATATTGCATATTACTCAAAAATTCTATT
>NW_017259346.1:464834-491851 GCF_001594045.1 Atta colombica
GTAAGAAAACTGAAATTTTGTCGACCAGTGTTTATCGATTTAATCAGACGAAAAAAATTAACAGGAAAACTTGAAATACCGCATGCCCTATGATTGCTTGTTATTGATTAATAAATTAATTAAACGCATGCTGTAAGGACGGTGTAACCGATCCTCGTTAGATCGTAGTAAGATTACAGCGTCGCGATCAAAGTCAATAAATTGCGTATAATAGAAAACGCGGCAGATGTATCGAGGATATACGATTCCGAGATTAATCTGAGAAATCATTTAACGCTCAGGGACACCTGAACGGTGAATCGAATAGACACTCGTCATCGTCGATTTCGAGGCAAGCGGATTTTATGCAAATATCGCACGATAAGATCGCCCGTCAATCTTGAAGTAATAATCGCTGCGTTTCTCCTCGCGACAATTCCTTCATATAATTTTTCTTAAAAATCAATACATTCTTTATAGTACTTTTTACAAATAAATAATAATACATAATAAATCTCATTTACACTTGCAAAAAATGCAAAAGCAAAAATAAATACATATAAATACATATAAATAAACATGGTATGTTGTGTAATTTAGAAAAAAATGAAAATAGATTACTTAAAAAAAAGGTAGTTTAAAATTTGAAAATGTCCGATTAACTTCATTAAGTAAATTACCTTGCAATTACATTACAAAAGAAATTTGAAGTGGCTAGGAATCAAATTAAATGACTTATTATAAATTTAAATACAATATAACTATTTAAATACAATACAGAATAATAAAAAGATCAATTAAGAAAAGAAATAATTTATAATATTTTTAATATTATTTTTCGTAAATATTTTTAAAAAACGATAATTCGTAACGAGTGAGTCAATCGCGACTCGGAGTTCAAACTATCGTCATCGACATCTTGATTTCTGGGCGTTGCTGTCTTCGATGCAAATCGCTCCGTCAGGTACATCGATCTTACGTTTTACATCGATCATTACGCACCCTTCGCGATCAATCGCGCATTCCTCTCCACTGAATCATACGCTGGCAAATAACCATTATACGAACGAATAACCATGTGGTATTGTTTTCATAAGACACCGGCGATGAAACAGCGGCAGTCACTAACACAGTAAAAATAAAAGATGCTAATATACGATGCTGAGTATATAAAATGCTTTGCTTTGTTGCAGTTTGGAACGTGCTCCATTTTCTGAGAATAAAGTAATCGTAATTGAGTAATGCTTTTTTTTGGTTAGCATTTTGTTAGTCATTATTTAAAAAATAAGGGACGAAATCGAAGTCCAATGCTTTCTGATTGCATTAAAACATATGATAAGGAATTAATTCTTTCTTAATGCGAATTATTTATTCCTTTATGCGTGAATCGAACGTCGCGTGTCATTAACGTCTTATTTTAACTTTCCTTCGCTTACCAAATTTGGTCCGATCGAAAATCATGACCCTTTGCGAAATCACCTCATTCATCCGTTGTAACGAATTGCATAACTCCCCGTGAATATTCTTTCGGCGCACGATGCGCCGTGGATGTTCCAAGCGTGTCGTAACATCCACGTCGAATAAAAATAAAAGTATTTTATCGACTTGTCGTGGAAAAATTCGAAACTACGTAATTCAGCCTGAGCGGAGAATAACTCGATAATCTTTGATTCTTACACTGAAGAGAGTTGTAATTCTTGGATAATTAATCAATTTATGCCAAGGTTTACAATCAGGACAAGCAATAGCTTGAAAGCTCCGATAGCATGAAATCAAAATTATTCGATATAAAAATTTTAAATTACTTGAATAGATTAATCTGATATAAAAGTATTTATTATGAGAGAGTGTAAAGAAATATATGTTTAATTATATATAATTAAATTAGTATTATTACTATATATTATATTAGGTGTAGTAAAAAGAAATCCATTATTTTTCCATTCAATTTCATGCAAAAATAATGGATTTCTTTTTACTACACCTAATATATATATATATATATTTAATGCGTGTTTTTTTTCTAATAAAATGAAACAGTTCTATTTTAATTCATGGACTTTAAATAATTTACAAATTTTTATTTTTTCCATTTTTATCTTAATCTTCCGCATAAATATGTTTTGCTTGATAAAGCGGTAATAAAACAATTATTATCCTCGCACGATAGTGGCGAGAAGGAATAATGAATTAAGTCAAACAAATTATTATTCGAACTATCATTTTTTATATCGCACATTTCGTATAAACGGCTAGAGATGGTGAAAATAGGGACGAAGACGAGATGGTAAAATTTATTTAGATGGCGCCCGAGGCTTGTGTGAATCGCGATGCAAATTAATAATACGCTTGATTGTCGCATTCGTTATTGAGACCACTGTCGGCCTTGGCACGTTTTCTTTTAAGGACCAACCGATTAAGGTCCGCCTCGAGGTGTATGCCGTTCGCGCCATTCTCCTACGAATTCGTGGAACTAGAATGTACGTTGCATTATCAAATGAATCGCGCACATTATGCAGATATGTAAATCGATGTCCAACCGCCGTGCGAGTCTCAAGGGGAACAACGCCGTCGCGTACGTGCGACTTTTCGCTCCCCCGCGCTATATATCTTGTGCTACATTCGCAAGATCTTATGCACGGTTGGCGTGAAATCGCGAAATTGCGTTCCAACAGACTGATTAGCACCACCGGCACGATAACGATCGAATATCGGACGAAATGGATGGAATCTAAAAGTCAGCTGCGATAGCGATTTCTTATCGAGCGAATAATTATCAGTTCCGCGAAGACTTGTGAATTTCATTATTTTTTCTATATATAGTGAACAAATTCTCCAGAAATCTCCAGATCGATAGGAATTATAAATATATGTAAATAATAGAAAATTATTGCGCAAGTTCTGAGAATCTTATAAGGAGTTTGATGAAATATAAGACAAGTCTATAATATACAAGTAATATAAAAGTTAATAATATCAATAATATCTAGAAAAAATTTCATTAATTTTTACCCTATTTTGAAGATTTTAAATTCTAAATTTATAAAATTTTACATTACAAGTTGAAGGTAATCTTATTCTCTTTTAAACTGAGTCACTTGCATATAAGACAGCAATTCAAAAATCATTATAATTATAAAGTAAACACTTAAGTTTGTTCTCGTAAAGTTTCATTTAAACTGATCAGTTTACAAAAAAGTTATATTCTTCAATGAAAAAAGGTAGAATATATGGCAAATGAACGATGCGTATACATCAAATGCAAACACATTTTACAATTTTTATTTTGTCATTTTGAAAATATTTAGTAACACATAAAATTAACAATAATTATGTACATAATAGTATAAAATATTGTTAGTAATCTTTTTATTCCATTATTTTAATTGTTTTACATATTATTATGAATAAACTGTCTATTGATTAGGAAGTAGCGCGACAACTTTCTTAAGACACTTATTTACCGTTGTAACCTTTTTTATTGAAAATATTTTTCAAGAACAATTTTAACCATCCTATTTTATTTATAAATTTATAAACCATATAAATACTAATTTACACACAAACAGCACAAAACAGGCATGCAAATGCCTGCCAATTTAAGATGGTAGCATACATTATAAAATTATATTTCTTTACATATTAATTTTGAACGCATTTAGATCTACTTGTACTTGCAAAAATGAATTACGTTGTGGACTCGTATTAAATCGATCTACATCAATTCGCTAGTAATCAGAGTTTTATTTTTTATATTTTTATCTTTGCGGAAAATTGGCGGAAATCGAAATCAACAACTACTGGTAATTTCAACTAAAAGCGAAGATCTTGTAAGGGTATCCATTGTACGAACAACGTACATTTTAACGTATCTATGAAGCATCCAAATCTGAATTCAGCTTGGCAATAACGGGTTTTAGTTCTTGAGGAGAAATTACTGATGGTGACCGAAAATTCGTCGGTTGAGTGCCACTGACAGCCCGGCAGGATGTGGGAGGCGAATGTCAAGGCTAAACAGTCGCAATGTCCCCCGACCCGCACTTCCTCCTCCACGACTTCCTTCTCTTCCTCCTCTTCCTCCTTCTCCTTCTCTTCGTGTCCGCCATCCTTCCTCGCTGATTTTGTTTGTACTCCGATTTTCGCCTTCTTTTTAACACCCATTCCCTCTTCCCCGTCGCCAATGAGGGAGAGAGACAGATCACCTTCAGCCCGCAGAAAATAATTTACGAAACAGCCGCCCGTTGTTACGCTCCTGCGGGTTCTCGAACCTCGTCCTTCTCTTCCTATCCCTTCGGAGCCTCCGTGAAAGAATTCATAAGAAACATGTCACGTATTATGTAGAGATTCCTGCGGTCCACATATGTTTCCTCGAGTAAAATTATTTACAACCGATGTCACGAACGCGATAATCTTGCGTGCACGTTTAGTTTTAAATAAATTCTATATAAGCTGAAATCTTTTTAAACGAAAAATTCCACTAAGCGCTCTGAATTTATGACGGTTCCCACACAGAGAACGATTTTGCTGAAGTATCCAAAAATTTAGCTAGATATAGATCTAAAAATAACTTTATTAAACCACCAAAATTTTTAGATAAGACACCCAAACTAATCACTAGAATGTCAAAATTTTTTAGCAGTCCATGCAAAAAAATATTCAAAATATGATGCCTAGTTTCAAAAATGAGAATTAAAATTTGTTGAAATTTTTATAATTTCAGTATATTAAAATAATCTCTCTGTGCATTTATTAGTAACAATGGATATCTTGATATATCTTGCAATGTATAAATTTATTTCTGAAGTACAACAAGCTTAATAACAAGATTTTACCACTCAGTTCGACTGAACTTTTAAAAAAATTGACTATGTCAATTGACTATGAAAAATTTTCAATGACTTTTGTAAAGTTATTCGTTTTTAATATGTTTATGTTATGTTTTATTATGATGCGTAAAAGATTTAGACTAGTGTTTTTAGATCAACTAAATTTTAATACATAGTATCTATTATTAATTACTAGGAACTCGTGCGGTTGGTTGAACTGCTAAGTTATATAGCGTTGAAGTGCGAAAGGCCATAAAAGAGCAGTACAAAGCAAAAAAAAGTGCGAATCTTATGAAGGAAAAAAGTCTCATAAAGGATGAAGTTTAGTTCAGCTTGAAATTCGCGCGATCGCTAAAAACCACAAGTAATAATTATCATTGCCGCGGCGACTGGACGTGGCAATTACGCGCTCCCCATATAACGGGTAGTCATGGAAACCCCTCGCCGGAGTGCAACTTTTTCGAACCCCTCCAGAATCGTTGGACGAACCGTCGTTCGGTGTTGGAAATTGCTCTAATAAACTTAGCTGCACTTATAAGAGATACAGCGTGGAGGCGGGAAAGAGGAAGGGGAGATAGATAGAGAGGAAATTTATTGCTGCCGGGAAATCTCGTTGCTGCCCATTCTCGATTGTCCTCCATTTCTTTCAACGAATCAACTGATTACCACACGTTAATGGTCGGCTTTATTGCGATCGATTATTGCATTGCTTGGGGGAATCTTTTCGTAAATAAATAATAATCAGTAGATTAGACTTTCTCATATTAAAGAAAATGATTTAATTGAAATGATATTTTTCGCGATAAATTCTGTGCAGTGTTTTAAGACGTTTATTACTGTTATTATTAAATTGGCGATCAATTTAATTTATGATTGCTATTCCAGTTTCAGTTTATAATTGCATTTCAAGTCTGACAGCAATCGATGTGCAATTTATAGAACTGGAAATGTATTTCACATTTTCTTACTTATTTGTATCATTTATATAGCAGTCTTGTTTAATTAATTAATAAGATTTATTAATTAATTTTTAATGTTAATTTTTTACTTTGAAAAGTAAAATTTTTGTGCTTTGATATGAGATTAGCAGATATATCTGCTATATATCTTTGAATTAATATTTCGATTTATTCATACCGAATTAATGCGAGAAACGAAACGAGAACGTGAATTGTCCAAGTTTCGCAATTCGCGAAATCTTCCTGCTTTCGAGAAAGCAGGACGGATGTCGCCTACGCGGCGCGGAAAACGCGTATTGCCGCTCGTAGACTTTAATAGTCACCATCGCATTCATCGTGAATTCCGGAAGGGGCCCTGGGTTTACGAACGGTCGGAGCTAGATATTAAATTACGTTTAATAACATTCAAAACCGGCGAGATGCCGCCAGACCGAAAGCCACGACCACCCTTTGTCGACGACGACGATGTCGCCTGCCCTCATATCGTGTTAATTGCACTATCATATATAAAACCATTTTTATGCGTCTCACGCACGATCTACACATACCGTCCCTGAGCATTCTTTACGACTTTTCAGTTTCTTCACTATATATCTCATGATACAACTTTAATTCCTTATAATTAAATTATTATTAATTTCTTAAAACTTGATGATTCCTCAAAACTTTTCTTTCAGATTAAATATACATATAACTTAATACTAAAAAAACGATTTAATTTCCCATAATAAACTGCCTTTAAAAATTTAGGTATATAAATTTTTAGAAATTCCCGCTCAAATTTAAATGTATTCAGTTGGAAAATTTATGTTAAATTTAACATTTATGTTAAATTTAACATTTTATGTGTCTCAAAAGATACACTCAAATTTTTGTATTAATTTAATACAAGATGAATATTAGGAAGTAACACAAATATTATGTAAAAAAATTAATGCAAAAATATAACATTAATACAATTTGTAACCAAATTGTGATAATATATTTTTTCAGTAAAATTAATAGTCAAAATAAATTAACGCAATATATGTTAAATTCTTTTATTCATTTATCTCTAGAATTTACGTATCAAAATACATTATTTTTGTGTTATTTGTTCAGTTATTCATAAATTATGTTGTTTTAACATTAAGAAATGTTGAATATCAATTTAAATAATACAATCACATTATGTTAAACTGAACATAACATATAAAATTTTATAGCTTCTTCGAACACCCGGTAGACTACAACACAGTTTAACACGGCGAAACCGCTTACATTGCTGGCCGCTGGTCGTGCTGGTCGTTGGCAATCATACAGCATTAGTACTTTAACCTACTCGCTCTCCAGGCTCTGACCATTTTAGTCAAGGAACTCGCGCGCCACTCTGGCGGTCAACAAGACGTAGTTATTGAAAACGACGTGCGAGGAGAACGAAACCAGAAATAGAAAATTATCTTCGTTCGTTAGTCTGATTTCAGTTTTGTAAAGTTTATCCATCGTTCAAGCAAATCTCGTTGCCTAAGTAAATAATCTAATAGATTTGGTTCTATCGGAATTTCAGTTTAAATTCAATTCACGATTAACGAATTTAGTTGGACGTAATTAATGCGCACTGGTTTACATTAAACCATTGTACGCTGATTTCTAACAAAGAAACGTTTCCATATAAAATCTCATAATAATTCCAGATTTTATAGATTTGGATAATCAGAAAATGAAATTCACTATTTATCCTTAAAACCTTATCTTTGCGATATGAGCACAAAAATCAAATAATCCAAATTTTTGCTAATTATTGGCCATTATTATTATTTTGTCAATTCTTGCTTTCTAGCAATAAATGACAAATTATTAAATTTGGCTATTAAAATAATCATGCAAGATGCTTAAATGGTTGCTAGAATGTCGAAACTTTTTGCAGCTTTGCTCATTATGTTGGAGGTTCGTACATAATTATTTTGATAATGGTCCAACAAAATTATATTCTCAGATCTGTATCTATTTAAATTTTCAAATACTTCAGCAAAATCATTCTTTCGTACTTATAGCCGAGGCTGTACAAAAGTTATATTTATACAATTCATGTGTACTTACATTTATTTTCCCTCCACGATCAAAAATTACATCCGTTCGGATCGTACGATAATCAGATGAACTTCTGTTATGTAGTGCGCAATTCGCAACATACAAACGGATTTCTCTGAGGATAAAAGCTAGTCGTTGCATATAATTACAGGATGTAATTCATGCGTACACACTTATGCGTACGTATTTTCGTCCTCGAAGATCCCGATTCTCCGAGCGTTATTTGCGAGACAGGACATGTCCATCTTGCCTTCGAGCAACGCATACAGTCGTAACTACGAATCGCACTTAATCTCTTGATTCTTCATACGCATGAAAACAAAACTATCGTACGAAAAGCACATTATCATGTTCAAAGAATACTAAAACAAGTTGATATACAGACAAAAAGCAAAGAATTATGTGAAGCGCCTACAAAATACGAATCTCGTATGTCGAGTTTTATTGCACATATTATGCAACAAAGAATGCAATAAAAGAGCATGCGCTAATAAATAAATATCCATGAAAGGTCAGCATAATATGCATACACGATACATTTTCTTGCGGTTCTCGGCACAGTTTCGTAAGATTGCCATTTACGCCGTTTAAGGGGGCGTTACGAAATTAACATGTCCTGGAACTTTGTTATTGTTTCTATCAATAATGTATTTGTGATTAATTAATATTGCTACGTATATACAAAATCTGCATGCGCATATATGATCAATGAAAGAATATTTATTCGGAATAAATACATACAAAGTGCGTACAAAAGGATTAAAAATTCATACGTAATATATACATATGCATTTAGTAAAAGGAAAAAATGTAACTAAAAAGTCACAAATATTCAGAAAATGATATTTAAAATAATGTCATGGCTTTGATTCATTAAGTTCGATATTTTGTAGATCAATGTCTTCTTCGACAAGTATAAAATATCTCTCTCCTTCCTATCTGCTTTATATCACCTAAATTTAAATTTGCATATATAAACAACGTTCATGTTTACATAATGCGACAAAAAAAAAGTAACTAATTTACAAAAGTAACTTAACTTACAAATAGATGCTATGATGATCTGAAGCGGAATAAACTTGACCCTTCAAAAAGTGCCATGCTGTACAATTTTTTTTACGGATGCAACATGATATGAATATTCCCGACCCACACTTTTAATTATACATGGAAAAGACAATTTTGCCAAAAATCTAAAAATTTAGCTAGCTTCTGTTGTCTGCAGCATCCATATTTCGCGGATTCTTCGGATGTCGCATCGGTTTAGATAAATTCCGATTAATCGTCTGCAGCGCTTTGTTTACTGCATCGAGAAAATATCCATTTTACGTCGCATCGGAAGCGGGAAAACAGTCGAATATGCGAAAAAGTGCAAAATTAAGCCACGCCACGTTTCGCCCGGACACGGCGCCGATAAGGCAGAACGCCGATAAACGAAACGGGAGAACCTGCATTTCAGAAAATTTATGAGCCCCTGGAAACGCCGCGGGGGTGCGGGAACCTGAGTAGCAGACGTGGCGCCGGGCGTCCCGACGCCCAGACTGGCCGGGGCCGCACGCACGTTGACCGTGAAAACCGGCGTGCTGCGAGCTATGTGTGTTCGCGACCCGATCGAGTTTCAGCTGATTTCGACATCCACTGCCCCGTTCCTCGCCTTCCGAATCGTAAAGCGCGAAAAGAATTCAAAATCATTTGCTCCTCTTGCCAAAATTTAATATTTTACGTATCTCAAATGGTTCACTCACAAATTTTTATCTTAATTTATCTTAATCTTAATTAACACAAGATTCCTAAATATATTATATAGGAATTAACACAAATATAAAAAAAATGACTGAAAAATATAACATTGAAAAATATAACAATTTGTAGGCAAATGATCGAAGCATATTTTCTCAATAAAATTAACATTTTTTCATGTTAAATTAACATATTTTATTCACTTATTTAAAATTTATGTTTTAAGATATTTATTTATTTTCATGTTCACTTATAAAAATTGTGTTATTTTAATACAAAATTTTAAATATTAATTTAACATGAAATATTCGAATAATACAATCATATTAAGTTAAATTAATATCCAGATATGTTAAGACATAAATTTTAATAAGGATTGGTTTTAATATGAATACATTTTCTGTTATGTACAATAATTTAAGCATATACATGATTGTATGATGCCATATGATATGATATCTACGTTTAAAAACATTTTTTTACACGCTGTTCTTGGAGATCAAATTTTATTCTTCAAATAACCGGACTTTTATTATTAATATATCTACTTATGACGAAAATTACTCTGATGAAAATATCTATACATAGGAATCTATCCTAATTTACAGCAATCCCCATAATAAATTCGGACAGATTCCTATGCATATCTAAACATTTGCAGCACGATAATCAGACGGCATACAATTGCAAGCAATATGAAAACGCAAAATAAATCCATTGCCCCTTTCTCTCCCAAATAAATGTACCAATTACGTACAACAATATATATCGAAAACAAAGAAACGAATATCTTTCGATTTTTCGCTGGATTTGCACGTGTTTGCTCCCTTCGCCTTATCGAAGGGAGCAATATGATCGATAAAGTTCGAGGGTTCCACGCGTGCACATAAGGCGTGCCCCATCTCCTCCCTCTTCCTCTCTCAGTCTCTTTGCCTTTCACCCCTCTGAATTAGGAATTCTTACGTGGGAGAATCTCCCGCGGGTGATATTTATTCCGCGGTTCGGGGGTTGGTATCCTCTCTTTTCATTCACCCTCGACGCCAATATCCGCGGGGGGTCACTGAATCGGCCTGGCAACACAATGGCCGCGTAAGTACGCGTCGCCTCCTCGCTCGTACACTGTCGCCCCTGGCTCTCCGACATTTCGTACGTATGACTATACGGACAAGAACATGCCGATCAAAATTTCACCCTCGCAATCGCAGTATCAGTTTCGTTGTAAGCGATAAATCGCCCGCCCCCGTGCGTGTAAATTCATGATGGTTATCGCGCGAGAAAGAGAAGGGGGCTGTCGGTCTATTTGGAAACAGCGCATTGCATTTTGAAAACGGTACGCTTTTAACTGTGAATTATGACGGTGAGATAGCATCCCCCGTTTTATCTCCAAGTTACCAGCGATGAGAAATACAATATTATTGTAACAATAGGTGTGGCCTTTCGGTATTGAATTTCAAAAAGATTGTAGAGGCAGCGACTGAAAAAAGTTAAAGAGGTACGGCAAATTGTCTACACTTGATATATTTTATCAAATAATACAGCGTAACAAACTACAACAAAAAATATTTTTTATTAAAACCAGTCCACTCAAGTCCTTGTTAAAATTTAGTGTTGAATTTTGAACATCACCGAGTATTAATTGAACATAATGCAATTATGTTATTTGAATATCTTCTGTTAAATTGATATCCAAATTTTTTACAGAGTAAAAATAACACAATTTATAAATAAATAATAAGTAAACAAATAACGATAAAAAATAATGTATTTTGAAATGTAAATTTTAAGATCTATGAATTTAATTTAATATATCATAAATAGTAATTTTCTAAAAAGTGTACTTTTACAACTGTGGAAGCACATGTCTAATATAGATAATTAAGAGGGGCATGTCAGTGTATTAATTAATTTCTACGGAATTTAATGGTAGGCGAATTCGTCTGCTGTTTTATTTCCTGATGATGACAGGGCTTTTAAAGGGAAGAGGTCTAAAGAACACGCAAAGGGTCGAAGGGACGACTTAACCTTAACAAAAGATGATTGCCAGATTACGGTGGATGTCCCTCAGTCTACTAGGCGCCGTCTATATTTTCACCTCTTCAAGTCGCTCTTAATACCGTGCAAGGAGTGTGAAACAACTTTGACTGACGGTTAACTCATGAGAATGCGAGCTTTAAAAAAAAGTGAGAATTTATTTTTTCTTTCCAAGAAAGAGAACAAAGAGCGCGAAGATGGTCGTCTGAAGAAGAGAACACGAAACGAAGTCACGAAGTCTTAAAATCATTATATATTTAATGCTAAGACCTTTTTAAATTGTCCACGTCGTTTACTAATGAATTATTTACATACTGTGTTAAGAAATCGATAATATAATTAACATAAAATATAATATATATTCAGAATGAAAGAGAGAATGGAGGCTAAAGTATCTAAAAATTTAGCTGGATATAGATGTGAAAATAATTTATTTTTTATTTTTAGATTATTAAAATAATTATATAGGATTTTCAAACTGGTTATTAGACTATCAAAACTTTTTGCAGCATTACACTTGAATGTTCTAATTATTTCGACAGTTCTACAAAATTATTTTCAGATCTGTAATTTTTGTTAAAGATATTTCAAGAAAATCATTCTTTCCTTGTAGTTTTTCTAGAGTTATAAATTAATCGTTATTACTTAATCTATGCACTTGTCACTTTGTTATCAGTTTCATCATCACTTACGAATAGTTTTGCTGAAATATTTAAAAATTTATTTAAATACAGATCTGAAATTTTTTTATTATACTATCAAAATAATTATTTAGAACAAATATGTTCTCAAGTTAGTTGCCTGTTAATTGTTAGAATGTCAAAATTTTGTTACAATATTATTCATTATACTTGAGTGTGTTATAATAATTTTGATAATTCAACAAAAATGATTTTCATATCCAAGCAAATTTTTAGATTCTTTAGTAAAATCGTTCTTTCGTGTGGTTTATAATTTTTTACAAGTAAAAAAAGCATGAGGAGAAGGCAAGAAAGTGATGAAAAGAAACAACAAGCCTTGCTTGGCGCCGCCAAGTGAATCACACGTCACGAAATAAACTGCGCGACGCGTGTCGTTTGTAGACTTCTGACACGAGAAATATGGCGAGGAGCCGATCTTTTCGCGAGCTCGTTCTTTTCCCGTTCATGATTACTTCCAGCAATCGCATAACGCAACTCGCTCCGATTTTAAATAACTTGCGAAAATAAGAAGCAACGATATATACTTATATAAAAAATTTAGCTACAACTTTCTTATACTTTAGAGGGAAAGTATTATGCTAGATTCGCGAAGTTAACATGCCTTATTTTAAATTTTCGGTTTTTAGTATAAAAAATGTGCAACTATTTTTTTCATTTTTATAAGAAACTGTAGAACTATAAAAAGAGTGCTACTAGAACTGTAATTATTTTTTTATATTAATAAAAAGCCGTGCTAATTTCATAGATTTTGAATATCCATATATTACTAATAATTAAATAAACATGAAATCCTGTGGCCAAACTTCTCTGTCCTTATATAACAAATTTGAAAAAAAGTTAAAATTATTTTTGCATAATAACAATGATTTAACAATGATTTAAAAAAAAAGTGAAGAACAATTTTTATTTCTCGTTGCTAATTTTTGATGAAATATGATTGACTATAATTAGTTATTGAATGACGTAATGAATATCAATTGGACGTTACATGTTCAAAGAAAACATATTTGTCGGTATTTCTGCCTGTCACGTATATTAACTTCTAATTTTCATCGTTCGGTTTCCAACGCGTGTTCGCTTCGGATGGTGGCCAGCAGGAAATCGCTGAAAGCATGCCACCAGCATGCCGATGTTTTTATTGGCAATCGACCGATAAACATTTACATCCCCCGTCAAAAACAGCTCAACGTCCCATTTTGTGAACGCGGATAAACAATCTACTTCGTCCCGAATCGCGTGTCTCGCAAAAAATCGCGTGAACGTTTCATCTTGAAGCGAAAAGGACATCTTGGCAATCGTGCATTTAGTGTTAATAGTTTAACATAATGTAAAAATAAGTAGATTAGAAAACATTGTGATAGAAATCACAGTGAAATAATATCGTTCATTTATTGTTACAAGACATGATTAAAAAATTATCATTTTTTTTAGTTATTTGCAGAAAAAGAAAAAACTTAGAGAAAAAAGAAAGAATACCTTTAAAAATTTTTATCTTATTTTTTTATTCCTCTATAATTAGTCATTACATTAAAATTACATTTAACAAATATATAGCTATTATCGATTATTAACTTTCAGCGATAAAATTTGAATACGTTTTTCCATAAGTTTGCCATAAAAATAGGAGTTAAGATTACAAATTAAATAAATTACAAGCCTGTAGAGAAAGGTATCTCACATTAGACACTTTTACCTATTTACTTTCAAATTTGGAAGAGAATGATTTATTTCAAATTGTATAACGACTCATTAATTAGACTTGCACAACAAGAAAAACAAAATGACGTTCTTTGCTTAACGTTAAAATTTCTTTGGAGTTTAAATCTTACTATTTTAATTGCAGTCCGGCAGTCTTGTCGGAAAGTTCAGCGTGGAAAGTTGCGAAAGTTACCTTGAACGACAAATAACTTTTCTTTAATATCGATCTTGGAAAGAGATTTATGCTCGTTTCCACCAATATAGATTAACTTTAATCTCGGTTCAATTTACTCTTCATCTTTTTCCAATTTTTAGAACTAGAAAAAGACGGAGAGTAAGTTGAACCGAGATTAAAGTTAATCTATATTGATGGAAATGGGCATTAATCTTGTCGAGTGTTAAAAGATTCCGCGATTCGTTTGTTATCTAGTTGATCAACCGTTGAAAGTTGCGTGCGTTAGGCTTGATCGATACGTTATTTTAGGCACATCTGACGAGAGTTAGACCGTCGGCGCATTGGCAAATATCCAAATGGGATAAATCCTGATGTGCCGTGTGAAAGCGATCATAGTGCGTGTATGCGTGCGTCTTTCGCATCATACACGTAAATTAATGTTCATTAATTCGCATTAACTGCCCCCCATCTGATCCGACAGTTCGATCGTCCTACAAATAATGTTAATTTAATTGATCTGCGACTCGTGCTTGTACTATAAATAAAAAGAAGAGAAATTGGCAAGCCACGGTTAATTTCCTCTGTGATCACGCCGCGGGTAGCTAAACGACACACAAACACCAAATCATGCCGAGGTCGCAAAATTTCTTTACTCAACCAATATTCACACCTGCGTTCGATGCCACTACTCGGTGCTTGCTGTATCCTTTGTCGTGTATTCGTCAAATACCGCTATTCAATACAACTGAACAGGTCGAGGTCTCCTGGAGACTCTTGGTGCTTGACGAAATACCGTAATTAGCGTATCTTGCACTACTTATACTTCTACTACAAGTATATCGCTCTCTTACTTCAAAAATGACAGCCAAAAAAAAATCTAATTTTCAAATTTCAGTTGAGTTAACTTCGTTAAATTTGTTAAAACTTTATTCTATCGAGTGATATAATTATCAAATTTGTTAAAAATATTTTTAAAAACATCTAGATAGGATACAAATGAAGTAATGCTACGAACTTTTCTTCCAACACAATGTAATATCTAATGTGGATAAATAACATCATATATTTAAAGAGTGATTTAAGGAATGTGAAACAAAAATTACAAAAACGATATTTGATCGTGTTAAGAATATATTCATTTATTTTGCCCATAATATTTAATTACAATAATTTTTTGTTGAAAAACAGTTTTTTCCCCTTTTCTGAGAAATTTAATTTTTCGGATTATGTCATTTTTGAAGTAAGAAAATAATATATTTTAGAAAACGCTTAGTTCCGTTAGAAAAAATGTAGAATGTAGTATAGTATTGTTTTTATCACAGTCTTTTGCGTCAACGTCTTTACGTCGACTTAAAATACCTCTTTGACCCTGAGAGGACCGTTATTAGTCTATAAATGACTAAAAAGTAGCGTAACGGCGCGTGGGAATGCGCGGCAGCTCGAAGGTCCCCGATTGTCATTAAAAACCCATTATCGGGCCGACGATAAAGGCTGCCGCGAACGGATTTCGAGGAGATAGTTCTTATTGTGCGCGTTCACGGCCATCTCGACACATCTCGTAAGGATATCTCTTTCATTTACGTAACCGCGGTTCTATCTCTATACTATACTACTTTTAAAAAAGAATTATAGAAATAACAGAAATCAAAATCGTAGAAATAACAGAATGAACAGAAATAAACTAAAATAATAAAAATAGTAGAATGATATACGTAAAATATAGGGCTTCCTTTCGTCAACGTTCAAACCATGTTTAAAGTACTAGTTTTCCGATCACTGAAGTCAAGTAACATTGGGCACGGTTAGTACACACGGTTGGATGGGTGACCGCTTGGGAATACCGTGTAATGTTGACAATCTTTTTACATTTTTTTTTTAATGTAATTTTGTAATTCCTTGGATGCAACTAATGCGTTCTGGCTTGACATCAAAGTGACGTTTTTACAGTTCTTCGAAAATCTCATAAATTCTTCGTATTATCATATTATTTTAATTTAAATTGCGACATACATAATCCCATGATAACATAAAAACTATTCTTTGGAAAAAACAGTTATTTATACGAAAATTATAATATATATGTTGATTTTTTGGTTTGGATTTATCAATATCATTGTACGTAATTTTTATTCAGCTCATTCAGACTATTAAATTAACACCAATTAGTCAAGTATGGCAACAACATTTTCTTTATACGCGTTATTATTCATGCGCTACATATTCCAATAATTCAAAATGTTTTGACCGATGATTCGATTGTCTCACTTTTGTGTGAGAAAAATAAAGCTAATAAGAGAATGGAGAAGGAAAGGCATGGTTTTGTGGAGGACAGAGAAGTAGCACGACGTAGAATTATGAGTGAATACAAAGAAACAAGAAAAAGAAAGCAGACGTGTTCAGAGCAACGACCACCTGAGCCAACAATAGTCTCTCGTTTAATCCACTTGATGCACTGCCGCACCATTATTAACTTTTTTATACGACTTCGCAGCTGCGCTTGAGCACACCGAACGAAAAAATTCATTAGCGCAGGAATATAACCGGGGATTACAAGTTATTCTAGGAAATCCATCGGATGCAGATAAGAACCGTCGCTCGAACAGCGATAAGAGACTCCGCACCCGAGATTAATCTCTCTTAGCAGCGACATTAACGCTCCGAAATAAAATTTCTGCAAAAGCAAAGTTTATACGAATAAAATTTCAGTGGAAAAAACGCTCGTTTTGTCCAAATCATTTTTAATTAATTTTATTATCTTAATTTGATAATAATTAGATTGAATTTGATAATTTTTTATAATTTTATTATTTTATTTTAAAAAATTACTTCAATAATATAATTTGTTTTTTAAAGAACTTGTTTCTCATAAAGGATGATTTTAGCTGTTCATTAAATTTTAACCTCTGGAGCTCACGATGGATTTATTGAATCTATTCAATTATAAATCTTATTGTCAAACATTAAATTTTCTTTATGTTATATTTTTTTATATGAGTTATGTCACTTTAGCTCTTTAAAATTAATTAATGCTTTTTAAAACTAACATAAATTAAACGGATCTTACAAATTCAATGTCAATAACTGTGTTAGAGATTTTGAGATTTTGGCGTCAACTCAGAGAGTTAATAATCCTGAAATGCTCGAACAGTCGAGCGATTCATCTCAAAATTCACGCTCGTCTCCAATTCCGTCTGTACATTCTCATATATTCGTTCCGCGACTCTTTGATGCCTCCGACAGATCCCAAACGTCATATCTTCGATGCAACAAGACGATATATAACGGTAGAAAATGGTACGACAGAAATCTCATCGTGTTAAATCTCGTGGTAATCTGGCAGGACGCGCAATTCTTGGCACAGCTAAATCCGCGTACAATGTTGCAGTCGTTGCAGATGATCGTGATTTATAATCGCGCGTTTAATGATACATGCATCTAAAACGCATCCGTCCAGACGATAGAGATAGGAAGCTAAAATTAAGTCGGGGGATGCCCAAAACTCATCATCAGGATGTGATGTGCACATTGTAATATCAATGCTGACAGATAAATGCCGCATGAAATGACGACAATCGAGAGAGGATGACACTAGTAGTTGTATGCGACGCTCGCAATATATCATAACGTTATCTGTATTTATCTCATAAATTAGCTGTTTATTCAAAAATATGCATATTTCAGAAAATATTAAGTATTTTAGAAAATTGTAATATTATACAATTATTTATAATATTTAAAATCGCTTAACAATATATATTATTCTCTTATAAATAATAATTAATATTATCTATTAGTAATATTAATTATTTACAGGATTTTAATACTGCTAAATAATGTTAAATATTATAAAACTTTATTATTAGGATTTTCGAAAATATTTAATATATTTTTAAAAGAAATAATTCTTTTTTAAGCGTAAATTTCTCGTTGATTCTACGAATCTTTTTTTCCTCTATATAAAATAAAATATTTTCGGCTAAATTTCTCTCGATAAAATACTTTCGATAATTTTCGCATGATGAACGAGCGAATTGTATTTGTGAGTATTTCGAGACTCAAGACATCGACAGCGTACAGCCGTTGAAATCGACGCAGGCTAACAGAGCGCTATATCGTCGACTCGAGAATTGAGCTTACGCGAGTTTAATTCGATCTGGCAGGCCTTGCGGGGTACACACGGACTATCCGAGCACATGCACCGGCCACGTGTCCGCCTGGCTCTGGCTGACCACCTGCGACAGCCGGGAAGATCTTTGTCGCGAAACGCACGCTCTCGTCACGTCGCGACGCTCGTATGCACCCGCATACACGGACATCCGTCCATGGTTGGCACACCGACAACGCGCGCGTCGCGTCCGCGTCTCGAATTCCAAGGAAAACAACGCGCGTACCGTGCCAATTCGCCGGAGAGGAGACACCGCTGCGCGCGCGGCGTCGAAGTCGAACGCGCCACGAATAGAGCACCACCTCGCACGCATCTAACGAAACGAGTGGAAACGAGCGAGATCGAGGGAGCGAGGTCCGCGAAATCCCGCGAGATTCCGCCGAGTTAAATCCGTCCTCTCGTTAACTTCTTCCCACGTCGCGCGCGTGAGAAAGGAATAGATCCGAGATACGTAAACATTTTTCTTAATTGATTTAACAAATCGAGTTGCTTACAAGGGAACACTACCAAGTGAATCTCTCCGATTTAAATAAGCTTTTAGTATGTTGTTCTATGGACAAAAATAAGAGACACGTATTTTTTTATATGTGCTGAGTCGTACGTTAAGAGGGTGAAGGGATCTTCCTTTGAAAAAAATCAGTTTTTTCTTTCAGATTGAATTTCGTCGAATATCGAAATTGTAAGAGATAGAAAAAAAATTTCAGAATGAAAATTGAATGATTGCAAGAGTACTTTAGAACTATAAAAAATAAACAAATATTTTTTTTAATTATTGTACAAATATATTTTTTAATTATTATAACAATATTTATAATAAAAATTTGACATCGAATCGTAAAATTACCGCATATCGAATATCGGATATTTGGACAGAATGTAACATTGGATATCCGAGAAGGCAATTTCTTCAAGTCGGATATCAAATATTTTCTGGATGTCCGATCGAATTTCCAAGAAAGTGTCTTCTAAAAAAAAAGAAGGGAAAAAGATGATAATTTTGCAACAATGTATAAGATATTATAATATCATGAATATGTACACTAATGTCTAGAAAATTTGTATAAGAAAAAATCAACAATTTGATATCAAATTTCAACTGGATATATTCCCGAATACTAATGATATACGATCTAGTCAAATAGTAAAAAATGCCGGATACCGGATACTTTCCGGATATTCAGTGCATCCCTAATAAAAATTATTTATTTACAAAGAAAAAAATGTTTTTATTGTAGTTCTAAAGTACTCTTAATGCCATTCAATTTTCATTCTGCAAATTTTTTTCTATCTCTTACAGTTTCGACGAAATTCAATCTGAAAAAAAAAAACCGATTTTTTTCAAAGGAGGATTTCATCTCCTTAATGTGCGACTCAGCATTTTTATAAAAAAATACATGTCTCCTATTTTTGTCCATAGAACAACATACTAAAAGCTCATTTAAATTGAAGAAATTCACTTGGTTATGTTCCCTTATTAGTTAACTTGTGTGTATATTTTCTTATTACCAAATTGTTATCAATTTACAATCTACTCTAATATGACTAAAAGATTTACATGATGTAACTAATTAGCATTAATAGTTATAATTAATAATTATAATATCAATTATAATGATAATTATAATTATATTGTATAAATACATTTATAATTATCATGAATTATATAATAATATAATTATCATATTTTTTTATCTTTTTCTTTATCGATTATATGCTAATGTATACAGGTGTATATATTTTTCATGTTGAGAGACTTAAACGAAGTGCTGTAAAAGAAGTGTTGTAAAAGAAAAGGCGAAATCCCGAATACGTCACGATCGATATCTCTTTCTCTTTCTCTCTCCTCTCTTTCTCTTTCACTCAAATACTCTCTCTTTCTTCATTGCTTACGTTTCCTCCCGCTGACAAACAGCACGAAATCCGCGTCGACCGCCTTTTCCTGCCCGAGATATGGCCCTATCCCGATGCGTGACTAATCGTGACAAAAGTCTGACATCCGTACGTTTTGTGTATCTTTCTCAACAGTGTCGCCAACAAACGCTCCTGAAAATTCGCTAGATTCCTCCTCGTTCGCATAGAACATTTTCAATTTCGTCGAATCTCTTTTCCGCCAACAATTTCGGAGATTTGAGATTTCAATGTTTCAAAATTTGAATATCCATGCCATTCTATGCCTTTTCAAAGCTCAATAACACATTTCAGCAAATTCTCTCCAAAGTGCGAAGATTTTTTCGCATTGAACATGATGCCAATGACAGAATTTGCGCAGGGGACATCAGGATTTTGAAGTTAAAAATGACTTTTTTTTTGTAATTACTTTGAATACTTTTTACGGGCAAACAAAAACTTGTTTTTAAATAAAGTCTACGGCATCTAAAAGTATAATTCGATAGCTTTCAAATGAATTTTAATTTTTTCGAAATCATACGACTTAATTTCCTCAAGTTATGTTTGAATATTAAATCTTCTATATAATTACATCATAGTCCACTTTAAAAAAATCAATTTTTCTCTTCAAAGTGTCATAAAGAAATCAAAAATCTTTTTATGCTGAACACGAATGCTGTTGATAGAAATTTGCAACAAGATACAAAAATAGTGATTTTTTTGTCAAACTATATAATATATCCAATATTAACCTTTCGTTCGACACCCCTCTTTTTTCGATCGCTTTTTTGACACACTGGATGGCTCACATCTAAAGCAATGTTTAAACAATTAACATTCTTATTTAAAAACTCCAATTAATCATGAAAAAAATTATGGATAAATAGTTTTTGATTGAAATTTCATTACAGTTTTTGTGAAAATAATTCTTGAATTCAATGAAAAAACGAGTAAAATTTTTAAAAAATTGTAACTTTTTTAAAAAATTCAATATTAAAAATTAAAAATTTACAGAATTGTTGTTCAGATATGATATTTTGAAAAAAAAAAACTAGTTTGGATAAAGTGTATTTATTTTGCATATTGAATGTAGGCTATTTTGAGAATTGAAAAAGCAGAGATATTTTTATAAACATTTTTGTTCTATAAAATAAAAGAAAATTGAGTTTCAGAGAGTTAAAATAATTTTATGGTAGTTCACATCCAGTGTGTCAACGAAGAGTTAAGAAGTCCTTATTTTAGATCACATATGGGAGAACACAATCAATATTAGAAATTAAAATGCCTATAACGATCGAAGCTGGATCTTCATTGCTTAAATAATTTAATACCTTGAACTATATATATTTACTATATATATTTGCATATATCATATTGTAGTCTTTCGAACTGCGCGCCGAATTGTTTTGTCCAGACTATAAACGCAATTAAACTACTACAATATATAATATATCCTCACGTGATACACGTGTGAGACAACAAGAGGACTCGATATCAGTCGTGTTTCGCTTGCACGCCACTCGTGAGATATCTCTACGCGCGCTAACTCGCTAATTACTAATCAGCGTGCCAAACGTGCACGCGTGCGAGCGTAATGACGGAGTGCATGAGTGCTCCGGCAGGCACGGAGAACACAAACGGTGTCCTTTTTCTTTCTTTCTTTTTTCCCTCTCGGCCTAAATAATAGCGCGCGCGCGGCGAGTGACTGAGTCCCCGCCTCCACCGCTTTACTCGTTAAGATTAACAGCTATCCGACGAGTGCCAAGAACGCGAGAAACCAGGAGACACCGAAAGGAGAATCCGAAGTTGAGAGAAATCCCTCGCGCCTCCCCGACAACGGCCCTTTTCCTTGTGTGCCATCCACTCCCTTTCTGCAAGCCATTTCGTGAATCTTTTACAAAAATACACGTTTTCCGCGAAGAAATAATTCCGCGTTAGAATTTCGATCGATTTTAAAATGAGTTACAAGGAAAAAATGATGCATTTAACAGCATTATCCAATAGAAATTTAAAATTGAAAATAGTATTTATTTAATAACACAGTATCAACGAAACAAATAAAAATTTTATTAAAACAAGAACATGGACGTATTTACTTCATTAATATTATGAATTAGCAAGATTATTTTCCTTTACAATCAGTTATTACATCATAATTACATTTTAAAATTAAAATGATATAATTTTAATGATTCAAAATATTCAAGCTTATTTTCTGGAAAACTTTGTTTTTTTACTTGTGTTGTTGTAATCATAGACATAATAGATATAGACTGCATTCCTTGTTCTTAGCTTTCATGCTCCATTAGAAAGAATCGATACTTTAAAGAGAGAGAGAAAGAGAGAAAACAATGCTTAAAAATACGCTATCTCATTTTTTCTAAATCGATAGATAACAATTTTATGATAGAAATGCGTATTTTTATTACAGTCGTAGTTGTAGCAAATGAGCGATAATACCAATAATACGACGATATATCTTAGGCTAGTAAGATATTGCATATGTATAGTTTGTATAATAATTCAAAAATATTATTTTGCTCAAATATTTAATATAAAAAAATAGATAAATAAATAGATAAATAGATAAATATAGATAAATTGATAAATAAATTGATAAATAAATATAGACAAATTGAAGTTTTATTTCTTTTTTATCATCAGCGATAAAACATAAAAGGACGTTATTGTACTTCCGTCGTTAAACTCCATATAATATCTCGTGAAACTCCTCTAAAATATAACACAAATATCTTTCGAGTATTCAGAATCGCATGCATGACAATTATTAAAAATTTCCCGTAAGATTTCCGATAACTTTCGCTCGTTCTCCGAAATTCTGTTCTGGCTGTCTCCAGCTTTCTAAGTTACCATATCCGACGCGACATCGCGCATTTTTGGATGTCCGGTCGTGCTACTTTTACAAACCTGCATCGTGGCCAGTAGGCAGGATCGTAAACCTCGCAAGGATATCGCGAACGCGACTCGGCTTTATTTCGGTCGTCCCGAAAATCAACCGTGGATTCGTGGAAGGAGAACTGGTCGTTTCGAAATCCGCCACTGTGCCGTACCGGATAAAGAAACTGGTCCATGCAGCGGCCACAACGACGCAGAGAGGAGTCGTTCGGTGGTGCTTGGCCATCGTCCAAAACTCGTGATGCCCATGGATTTATCGCGAGGAAATCCTGACTGCTGACGCGTGCAAACAACTTGCGCGGAAACGAGCATTGGCCAACATAAAGGTCGTTCTACAATAGCTGCTCTTTACCACTTCGTCGCCCTATCGAATAATTTTAATTAATTAATTTGTAAGCGATTCCTTGTTTCTCTCTCTGCAATTAAAATTAGAAAAGATGAAACCGAGAAGATAAGTAAAGTAACTGTGCCCAATACGACTTACACTGAGAAAAAAAAATACTAAATTTTAATAAATATTTCTTTGAATAGTACTAGCCAAATATTTTCTAAATGTAAACATATATTTATCAAGTATAAGAATCATTAAACAATTATAATTCGAAATTAGATCGACGAGAATAAATCAAGAGAAATAATCCTTTTAGTAAGAATTTTTTTCAAAATAATTTTAGGGCTTAATAATAATTAATATGCAAATTTTTACAAATACATTTTTTTAATTTTACAAATTGTTAATTTGAAACGTCATTCTAGCGACTTCGATTTTAAGACAAACCAAATCGACAGTTTATAGACTGAAAGTATTTAATATCAATTTAATGGAAAGAGAACAGAAATAATGATTATCGCGTATGAAACGGACTTGAGTTCACAAGCAACGAGAACGATAAGAAACCACTTGGGGATTGTCGCGCGCGGCTGATTAACACGGGAGAAGGCAACACGTCTCTGACCTGGATTTCGTTTCTTCCAACGCGCGATTAACAGGCAGACGTTACGCCGTGCACTCGCTTTCTAGCGCCCGCGTTTCACGGCGGGGAGATCGAAAACGCGAGTGGTGAACGTGATTTTTCCGACTTGCGTAATATTGCTGATCGCGATAGGGATCTAGAAATCACTGATCTTCTTACCAAATTATTTCCAAATCTCGAATAATACTCGCGAATACTGAAAAAAATCTGATAATAATAATCAAGTTTAAATGATGATTACTAAAATTTTGATATAATTTCAATCAAATATTTAGTTAACGATCCGGAACTGACGTCAAACTATTATTAATTATATGCTATTCATAATAGTTTGGCGTAAAAAATGGCAAACATTGGAAAACACTTTTTTATATTAAATTTTCGTTTATCTATCTAGTGCAATTTGTTAAGCAAAACAATATATATAATAACACTAGTTTTACATACATATAGATTATCATTCAAAAAAGTTGAAACCTGTCCTCGAATTTAATTTAAAAAATCTGGTAGCATTATATTAAATGGTGCTTAAACAAAATACATTTGGTAGCTGTTGTTAAACTTTTTTCTTAGTATAGAAAGAACAAAGTAAAGCCAGTATTTTTGAAATCAAAGCGATATTTTAATTTTAAACTCAAGTAAAATAAAAATTTCGCATGAAAGCAGAGCTTGCGGAACACGAATGCTTCAAAGTGTTCCTCTTGAACGAATAAGCCTGGTCTCGCCGACAATCGCACTTCTACTCGTATATCGGAGCGACACAGGGTATAAAAACGATGTCAGCGGCAAGGAGGCCGAAGAGGGACCGTGTTCGACGAGCTATTTGACCCCGAGGGGTTACGCGTTGCGTATATAACGATCGCGGCGCACATGCGGGGATACAGATGCACACGCATACACACACACACACACACACACACACACACACACACACACACACAACACATACGTACACATACTACATCCATCGGATTCTGGATCCTTCCGCGCTTAAGTGCCGCACACGTGCAAGAACTGCCAACGCATCACGTGCGTACGAAAGAATGTCGGCGATTATGCCAGCCCGATATCTCGCGGTCGGTCGGTCGGTCGGTCGCTCGGTCGGCCGGCTCGCTTCTGCGAATTCGCCTTGCAAAATTACGATGGAACAAATTCGCGCGCGCTCATCTCGGCTGCCAAAACGATCGTCCCGCCGGGTAGGAATTACGAGCGATCGTTAAAGCAGCGTTGGCGGTATGGTATCAATATTGCAACAATGTGGACTCGAGAAGAAATAGTTGAGATATGAAAAGAGTAGGAAATTCAGCGATTTAAATAGAACGCACATAAATTGAACTCTACAAGAGCAAGATGGTTTATTTTAGACAGTTAGACAGAACAAGCTTTTAGACAGTATTTTAGATGTATAAAAGATGGAAGACGAGAAGTATTTAGAAAAGTTGATATTAAACTACACGGAAAAAGTGATTTTGCTGAAGTATATCTGTAAATTTAGTTGTATTATATTTATATTTTCAATCGATTATAGAATACAATAGTATTTATTATGTAATATTCGCTATCAATTTTTTAATACAAAATTTAAAATATTGACTCTTATGCCCTTTAATATATTTATTGTTTAAATTTGGCTGGATACAGATCTGAAAATAATTTGGTTGAATCATCAAAATAATTATGTAAAATCCAATGTGGAATTCATCTCAATCATAATAAGCAATGCTGCAAAAAAATTTGATATTCTAGCAACCAGCTTAAATATTCTATATAATTATTTTCATAGTTTAATAAAATTATTTTTAGATTTCTATTTAATTAAATTTGTAGATATACTTCAATAGAACCATTTTTTCTGTATAGATATTTATCGAAGAATTTCTAAATGACAGAAAAAAGCAATATTTAAAATGTGACGCTGTAAATTTATTAAACTGTGATTAATTATTAAATATATAATAAATTAGATATAATTAACGCGTTAAATTGGTGTAAATAAATGTTTTACAGATTCTCTCTCTCTCTTTCTCATACATTAATTATTATATCATAAAGAATTATTACAAAATTATAAAAGTAAGCGAATACGAAAATAAAATCAGAAATTTCAATTTAAAATTGAATCTAAATGACTAGGCGCACGGACGTAACAGAACTTAATGATGTAGCGTTCGCAGTTTACAATACATGGAAAAAAAATGATTTTGTCCCTGGATACATCTGTTCTTGGATATACAACGAGCGTACTCTCATCCTACTTTTCGACCATCTATTTCTCGATAGCCTCGTAGTACTTAGCGTGCTGTCACGTCATGGACATAAATCTTGCGGCGCTACCGATTTATTACACATGCGGCATAACGCGCATGACGGCTTGATATTCTTCATTTTACATGAAAGAGAGAGAGAGAGAGAGAGAGAGAGAGAGAGAGAGAGAGAGAGAGAGAAAGAGGGAGGGGGAGAGCACGGCATTCCAAGAAACGACGTTTTTCATCGATTCATTATATGTCTCGTGACAAAATGATGGCAAACGTTAATAAAAAAATACTCTACTACAATATTCAGACACTTTTAGTACGTTAATGAATGGCTATTTACACACATGTGCTATCTTCTTTACACTGAGAAAAATATTTTTGTTATACCAAAAAGACGTAAATAGTAGAATACATTTTAGAGAGGCCAAACAGAATTTTTGTTTATCATTCATCAGACTCGATATTTTTTAAATACAAGGTAAATAAACTTTGACTCTAGGGATTTGATTTGATTAGTTTTTTTTAATTAGGTGTGAAAACTTTTATTTAAAAAAAAGATTTTATTTATTATATTTATTTTTCAATAAGCATAGAGGTTGACTCTCTCTCTCTCTCTCTCTCTCTCTCTCTCTCTCTCTCTC